>NC_035447.2:72639138-72814138 GCF_002127325.2 Helianthus annuus | reverse complement strand
CTGATATTTCGAGTCTAAAACATGTTATTATGAAATACGGTTCTAATGGCACCGGAATCGTAATTTTTGGACTCCGTTTACTATTTTAAAAGCGTCTTTTCGTAACAGCAGCTAGAGCTGCAATTTTTCTGCTGAAAAAGTGCGTCTGTTTTCTGTTATAACTTGTAATCTGTGTGGAGTCTGATCACGAAATTTATACCATAGTTGACCACCGATGTATTTGTAATTACCCCACTGGAATTTCATAAACCGGACGCTCGATAAATTTCAAATAAATTATCTCGTGGACTATGGTCAGAGAAATATAAATCTGAATTCAGTCCGGAAAATGAATTTAATAAAATATTTGTAATGAACAGGACCCCGATATTTTTACACAATAAAATTTGGGACGTTTAAGGCATTTTGTAAAAATTTGGGAATTTTTGGAATAAGTTAACTATTTTATTAAAATGTCCGAAAACAGCCGGTTTTGAATGTTAATGCTGAATTGACATAAGTTGTGACTTGCGTGTCTAAATGTCGAGTATGCTATCTGTAAATGATCTAACATGTTATATGTGTTACGTGCACAATCGTATGTATACTTATGAGTGGGGAATGGATGGGAAGTATATATATATACGAGCATAAACAGTTAAAGTAATGCATGCTATGTGATAGATACGTGTAGGAACTTTGTGCTCTAATTGTAAGACACTAAATGACTAACTGTAAATCATACTAGGACGTGATTGACCGACCTTGACTATTAGCGATATTTGAGAATCTAACCGAGCAAACCGAGGTGAGTTCACACTTTTCAACAAAGCATGATAAATTCCCGGTGGGAATGGGAATGGGTACAGGAATAGGGATTCCTCGTCCTTTGAGACGTGTTCAGGAATGTAAATTCCTCGTCCTGTTGGGACGTGTTAGACTTACTGGACTAGAACTCTATCAGCGAAGTCCCTCCCTTTTTGTATCGACTTAATCGCCGAGGCTATGGCGAGCGGGTCATTAGTTAATAACGCTATTAGGTTTAACAAACCTCACACCGTGCCAGTCGGACGGGCGTGTACTAATGGACTATGGCACGTCGGTGGTGATAGAAGACCGACACTAGGGCACAATTGATTTTTGTTAGTAATCGATATGATAAACGAGTCTGGTAGTTTAAAATACTGGGGTAGCTCCCCACAGCCAAAGTGTCGGGCTGGATAGCCAGGGAAGGTGGACATGGGATGGTTAACAAATAAACGTTTTTGAACTATGGGGTAACCCCCACGGCTGGATAGCCGAATGAGATTAAACTATGTTTTTGGAAACAACTCTAAAATGGACAACCAACCGTGAACTCACTCAACTTTGTTGTTGACTCGTTATTACATGCTTTGCAGGTCATTAGATGCTATTAGATGCTATGAAGCTTGCATATGGAGGTGGTCGTTGTGGGATGCGAACTGACATGTCCCGTACTTAATGAATAAACTTTATGAACTTATTAAACCAACGTTTTGGACTTTAAACTTATGAACTATGGACTTATGTTTTGAACTTATGTTTTATGCTTCCGCTGTTAACCTAAAATCGGATTACTTCCTATTGGTCACCAATCGTATTGTGTTTGGTTTTATTTACTTGATTATGTTGTTCAATATGATTGGTGGCTCGATCTTGGTCATGTCACGCCTCCAAGCGGTGGTACTCCGCATGGTGGATTTTGGGGGTGTGACAGATTGGTATTAGAGCCATTGGTTATAGTGAACTTGGTTTTAAAAAGGGAAAAGCTTTTTGATAAAACCAGACTATAACCTGTACAGTGCTCAACGATCCACAACGATGCTTCGCTCCACGTGCAAGACTCGACACCATAGGTGGTATGATTTATGTTATATTGTCGGTTAGATAGTTTACATTGTGCATTAGTTAACGAGATAACTGCTACTTGAACCTTGTGTGCTTAGTCTCTACTGTCGTCCCACACTTACGCACTTTCGAGACACTTTCTCACTTACGTTGCTTCATTATGAAGATCATGAGCGGACGCGGAGGACGTATCAACCTCACTCAAGCCCAGTTGACGGCTTTGATCAACGAACGAGTCGCTGAGGCACTCGCAGCCAACCCTGCAGGAGGTATAACCTGCCATATCAACCCACCTTAGGACGTTTAGATCCTACCTTCGCAAACCAATCCTTGTGCTTAACCTTATCTTTTATCCTCGCGCAACAGGTCAACATGCTCAACCTCCTGTGTGCACGTTCAAGACGTTCATGGACTGCCGACCTACCACTTTCAGTGGCACCGAAGGAGCAGTGGGCCTTCTTCACTGGTTTGAAAAGCTTGAGTCAGTTTTCGAGATGTGCGAATGCCCCGAAGACCGTAGGGTGAAATATGCTACCGGAACACTTGAAGGGGTAGCGCTCACTTGGTGGAACGCCCAGGTTCAGCTGCTGGGGTTGGTTGCTGCTAATGCCACCCCATGGAATGGTTTCAAGGAACTGATCAAGGAAGAGTACTGCAGTCGGGATGACATCCACAAACTGGAGGTGGAATTTTTCAATCTGAAGATGACGGGGTCTGAGATTGAGGCGTATACCAAGAGGTCGAATGAACTGGCCATCCTGTGCCCTACTATGGTGGACCCTCCCATCAAACGTATTGAGCTTTACCTCAAGGGCCTTGTACCCGAGATTCAGAGTCACGTAACTTCAGCCAACCTGGGCACCATTCAGCAAATTATCAAGTTGGCTCATCGTCTCACCGACCAGGCGGTGGAGCAAAACAGGCTACCCAAACGTATCAGTGCCACGGCTACTTCTGATGCACCTACCGACAACAAGCGAAAATGGGATGGGAATTCAGGCAAAGGTTCTACTTCAGCTCAGTCCCAGCAGCGAAAGACAGATGAGTACAGGAGCCCCAGTCAGCAGTCTTCTGGGAATCAAGGTCAGGGTGGATACAAGAGAAATCACCCCAAATGTAATCGCTGTAACTTGCACCACAGTGGGCCATGTGGTAAAGGCAACTGTCATCAATGCAACAAGCCTGGTCACATGGCAAGGGACTGCAGGAGTCAGCATCCAGCGAATCAGAACCGGCAGCAACAGCAAGCCCCACCCAATCAACGCCAGCAGCGGCAACAACAAGACAACAACAAAGGATGCTTTCAATTTGGCGCTGAAGGCCACTTTAAGAGGAACTGCCCCCAGCTGAACCAAAACCAGAACAATAACCAAAGAAACGGGAACCACAACGGAAACAAAAACGGAGGCAACAATGGAGGTAACAGTAATGGCAATGGCGCCCAAGGTCATGTGTTCGTGATTGGTCAGGGAGAAGCAAGGAACGATCCCAATGTTGTGATGGGTAAGTTTATTCTGGATGACTTCTTTGTTACTGTGTTATTTGATTCGGGTGCCGATACTAGTTACGTGTCCTTAAAAGTTAGCCAAATGCTTAAGCGCACTCCAACACTTTTGAACACCAAACACACGGTAGAAATAGCAAACGGTAAAAGTCTTGAAGCCACACACATAATTAAGGGCTGTAACCTCGTCCTAGCTGGTCAGACCTTCTCCATCGATCTTATCCCTATCATTCTGGGTAGCTTCGACGTCATTATTGGGATGGATTGGTTATCTCAACACTAAGCGGAGATTATTTGCAAGGAGAAAATCGTCCGTATCCCTCGTTCTATAAAGAACCCCTCGTGATTCGCGGCGACAAGAGTGGTACTGTTGTAGGCATCATCTCTTTCCTTAAGGCCCAGAAGTGTTTGCGAAAGGGCCACGCCGCTATTCTAGCCCTCGTTTCTGATTCATCCGCGGAAGAAAGGAAGATAGAAGACATTCCTATTGTGCGTGACTTCCCTGAGGTATTTCCTGAGGAATTACCTGGTCTACCGCCTCATCGACAAGTCGAGTTTCAAATCGAGCTAGCTCCTGGGGCAGCACCAGTAGCTAGAGCACCATATCGTCTAGCTCCATCAGAACTTGAAGAACTGTCCACACAACTACAAGAACTCTTGGAAAAGGGTTTTATACATCCTAGCTCTTCGCCCTGGGGAGCTCCAGTCTTGTTCGTAAAGAAGAAAGATGGTACTTTCAGAATGTGTATTGACTATCGCGAGCTTAACAAGGTGACTGTGAAGAATTGTTATCCTCTTCCACGTATTGACGACTTGTTCGACCAGTTGCAAGGGTCGAGCTATTACTCCAAGATTGATTTGAGATCGGGATACCATCAGCTAAGGGTCCGAGATGAGGACGTCTCCAAAACAGCATTCAGGACTCGTTACGGCCATTACGAGTTCTTGGTTATGCCATTCGGGCTGACAAATGCACCAGCGGTCTTCATGGATCTCATGAACCGAGTGTGCAAGCCTTACCTGGATAAGTTCGTTATTGTGTTCATCGACGATATCCTGATCTATTCTAAGAGTCAGGAGGAACACGAGCAGCATCTACGACTTATGTTGGGACTTCTTCGAAAAGAACAGTTGTATGCCAAGTTTTCGAAATGTGACTTCTGGCTTCGCGAAGTCCACTTTTTAGGCCATGTGGTAAACAAGGATGGAATTCATGTGGATCCATCTAAGGTTGAATCGATCAAGAACTGGCCTGCACCCCGCACACCAACAGAAATCCGCCAATTCTTGGGTTTGGCCGGATATTACAGAAGGTTTATAAAAGATTTCTCCAAGATTGCACAACCTCTCACTTCACTGACTCAGAAGGGTGTCGCCTATCGTTGGGGTGATGCACAGGAGTCCGCATTTCAGCACTTGAAGGATAGACTTTGTAGCGCGCCTATCCTCTCATTGCCTGAGGGCACGGATGATTTTGTGGTTTACTGCGACGCTTCCATCCAAGGACTTGGTTGCGTATTGATGCAACGTGATAAGGTCATTGCCTACGCATCACGCCAACTCAAAATTCACGAAAGGAATTACACTACTCACGATCTGGAGCTGGGAGCAGTTGTTTTCGCACTTAAGATATGGAGACATTACCTGTACGGTACCAAGTGCACCATTTACACCGATCACAGGAGTCTCGAGCATATCTTCAAGCAAAAGGAGTTAAACATGCGTCAACGCCGATGGGTTGAGCTCTTGAATGATTATGAATGCGCAATCAAGTATCATCCAGGCAAAGCCAATGTTGTGGCCGATGCCCTCAGTCGAAAGGATACCATACCTAGGCGTGTACGTGCTCTACAGCTTACCATCCAGTCTAACCTTCCCGCTCAGTTCGTGATGCTCAGGTTGAAGCATTGAAAGCAGAGAACATCAGGGCTGAATCCCTACGAGGATCAAGGCAACGGCTAGAACAAAAGGAAGACGGCACTTACTATGTAACAGGGCGCATCTGGGTTCCACTTTATGGAAACTTACGCGAGCTTGTGATGGACGAAGCGCACAAGTCTCGTTATTCGGTACACCCTGGTTCGGACAAGATGTACCACGACCTCAAGACTACATATTGGTGGCCTGGCATGAAAGCCCACATAGCAACCTACGTCAGTAAGTGCTTGACTTGTGCGAGAGTCAAGACTGAATATCAGAAACCATCAGGCCTACTTCAACAACCGGAGATCCCGAAATGAAAATGGGAGCAAATTTCCATGGATTTCGTTACTGGTCTACCTAGATCTCAATGCGGAAACGATACCATTTGGGTGATCGTAGATCGACTGACCAAGTCTGCACATTTTCTGGCTATCAAAGAAACGGATAAGTTTTCTACTCTTGCAGACATTTACCTAAAGGAAGTAGTGTCAAGGCACGGAGTGCCAACCTCTATTATATCTGATCGTGACGCGCGTTTTACTTCTGAGCTGTGGCAAGCAATGCACAAGTCTTTTGACTCACGTTTAGATATGAGCACCGCTTATCATCCACAGACGGATTGTTAGAACCCCACTTTTCGTTTATGAAATAATGACCAAAATTTTGCTAGAAACATAAACCTTTAAATGTACTAATATCATTAATACATAATTTTACAAAATTTGGGCATGACCCGTCCGTAAAACGGATATACCCCTGTTTTTACCATAAAAAATCTAAATACAATTCTACGATTCGTTCGACAAAATACTACCAAAAACCAAGACAACATGTTTTAGAAAAAGTATGACTACTAACAAGGTTATGCAAAATAAACAAGTATTGGACCAAAAACATTAGAACAAGCAAGCGGAAACGCTTGGTATGACATAACATGAACACGTGCTCGCTCCGATTCTCCAAGTCGCCTAAATTGAGGATTTACCTACATTCAACAACAAAGCTTTTAAAAGTTAGTCATAATATCTATTTCGCTTACAATACTAACATTTTAGTTCCATTCGCTTACATACTTTCATTTCTTTTACACATTCGATTACCCAATTAAATGGGTAATGGCATATACTCTCATAATGAGATTCAAGCATACCACTTACGACCCGGTAACATCGGGTTAATTGCTTTCAACATAAATCTTTCGTTCTATCCGTATAACGGATTGAACTTCATACATTCGTTATTGCATTCACGACCACCCGTTCTAAACGGATGGTACGTTATCCTTACTCGACTTGTTCAACTTGAACCGGTCGACTTGCATAGCTTATCATAACCTTCGTTAGCATAACCAAATCCGCAAGGGATTTGCTATCCACTTACTAATCACCATATTCATTATAACAAGGGTTGTTCTTCATAATTATTAACAAAATTTAAGTAAGGTTTTGTATGCAACGGAACATACCTCGATCTTGTGAGCCTTCCGATTTCTTAGTACTTGAACCTTCTTCCTTCACGCCTATATCAACACATCCATTCAGTCGTTCAGTACCCCAAATTTCATTCCATTATTTTCCAAATTACACATAATTGTTCTTTCAAGCATTTCATCAAACACTTGGCGGGTTTCGCATTTTCGGGACATTTACTCATCTAACTAAAACATGTTTTTAGGCTAGTTCTTTTAATCATTCAACAATAATCAAGCAAACCTTGTTCTATATCAATTTATCTCGTGTTTATACATCATCCACAGAATTATACATCAATGATTCACATGCATGATACTACATGATCATCCTAATTCATATCACAACTTCATAAGTGGGTTTTTACTAAAATCTTTCAAATAACCTAGTATCATACACGATTCTTGTTCTAGAAGGAAATCCTAACTCAGATTTCTCACATTCAAACACAATAATTCAAGATTGGGTTGAACCCATCATTCAATAAATCATGATTTCAGAAAATTAAACTTACCTCTTTAGAAATTGAGGTTAGCTACTCGCATTTAAGGGTTCATGCATTAGATTTCTCCATTGATTCAAGTTCAATTGCTTAATTTTCTTGATACTAGGGTTTTCCCTCTTGTCCTGTCCTGCTTCCTGTTCGATCGACCAGAACCCCAATTGTGGGTGTTTTTCATTTTTTTGTTTATTAGTAAAACCCTTCTAGTTTACTAATTACACATTGAACCCTTCCATTTTGAAAGAGTGTTTAAATTAGGTTTTCCCCCATAAACTAACTACCATGTTGCAATATTTCATTAACTAAGTTAAATTCTTTATTTATTTGCACTTATCATAATACTAAACATTTTTGGGGTGTTACAACTTATGCCTAGTTAACGTTTTTGGGGTGTTACAAGTCTACCCCCCTTAAAAGAGGTTTCGTCCCCGAAACCTTTCTCATTCCAACTAGACCAATTCTACTCCTACTTTTTTGTCTTTTCATTCACGATGCTTACTACAGATGCATTCGAGATCTTGGCAAGAGTTTCATTCATGCATAAACGTCTTTGTACGCATTGTCCCTCCGTTCTTAAATCAAGTAAATTACTTTCATAATCACCTATAAGTCAGAATCTGATCCAGGGCTCTTATTAGTGTCGTTTTCACTTTATAATGCCAGTTCCTAGCATACATCATCACTAGCGATTCGTTCATTGGAATTTATTCAAATGTATACTATTGGTCGTACAAGCTTATGCTTACGGCTTGTTTCTATCTTTCTAAATAAGCGTAACATATTCATACATTTACTAATATAAATAAATCGATTTATTTTATTCCGCACACGAATCATGCACGACATAATTCATTATTGTAATTATAAGCAACCCCATCATCCCATTACTAAGTTCTTCCAATTACTTTCTTGCTCATATGAGGGCTTAGCACAACATTATACGTATACTATAGACATTTAATGACTTAGTGGTACTAATACAAAGCTTTCCACTTCCTAATTGCTTTTTCATACTTAATACGAGTATAAGGCATCATTTTGCGGTTACCACCGTCACTTGAACTAATTACAAGTTTGAGTTTAGCCTTGAATTTAATCCTTCGCACACTTTATTATTAGCTCCTTGCATGAACTACTTATGATAACAAATAGGTATGTTGTGTACGAGCACCATACTAGCGTTTAACCAATTCAGCTCAAACTTTCATTTAAGGCCTTTAATTCTCCCTCTTAATGACATTCATACCTTCTCACGCTGACCATTACAGGTCGATCACTGTATAGCATACCATAATTATTCTACCATTTATTTTGTTCACACTTACAAATAAATCTACGGATTCTTAATCATTAACTAAGAATTAAACATTTTACTAACCTCGCTTTCAATGTATAAGTCGGTTTTCCGTGTGCCGGATCGATCCGCTTCTTTATATGTACCTTCCGTACCAGAATTAGTCTCATTCATTCATGAAATATGCTCCCACTCGTGGGCATCCTTCCACTAGCTTCAATACTATCATTTCACTAAGAATTCCATCATATTTATCTATAAATAAATAGTTAGCACATAACCTTTCATAATTGTGTCCTACAGGGTGTTTGCTCGCCTATTGTCTCTTTCAAAATTTTCTTACGTGCATGCTAAACATATCATACATTCCATTTCTTTTTATTGGTTATCTCGCCAACTTTCGCAGTTTGACCTTTCAATGTCAGATTAGCACCCCCTTACCTATTGTGGTCGCATCGAGGTACACGTTCGTACCTTATACTTGCATAATTGCAAGGACTTCATTTATTTCGTTTGACCTTTCGGAAGTCTAATTGTAAATACATTCTCACATATGGGTATCAGTTATCCTATTCTGACACACCATTCTCTAGTCGAGCCCTATGCTCCTATTAAAAATATAATCTTTTTATACCTACCTGGCGCAGGTCAGAACCCTTGACTCGTCATTCATACTTTGCGACGGTTAATACTTTCCAAACTGTGACAATGCATGCCCATACATTATGCTCACCTATAAGTAATAAACTTGACAAATCGAACATTAAATAACGGGTTCAAATGGCGATCGCCATTTGACCCGTATGACTCATTTGAGTCTCATTTTTAGTTTCTATTCTTATTCGTTTAATCCGTCTTCATTTATGGATTCGAACTTTTAATTCATTACCTTTCATTCGTACTGGTTTGACCCGTGCTTTCTTACGGATTCAACCTTTCATTCCTTACATGGTCGAATCCATTTCTCAGATTCAAACATTTTCCTCCGTACCTTCCTTTCTTCTGCCGTATCATTTACCATGTCATTTCTTACGAAACGTTTTCATATTAATCTTCTACATTCAACTTCGAGTGTTGGGTCATAACACTTAATTCCATGTCCTATTTCATGTAGCGCATCTCGACGCAACACTTTACATCCTATTTCTAGTGGTGTTCCCACCCTTCTTTCTTAAGTTTGTCTTACATTCAATCGTAGGCTTATACTTTTCATTCTTATCCTTCTTTCTTTCTTATATTGATCCGTTCCTTTAAGAATCGTTAGACCCCTTTTTGCTAGCTTGACCGGACATAAGTGAGGTGATTCTCATGTTTTTTTCTCGAGCTTCGGTCAATACATGACCATCCCTTAATATACCATTTCCATTTGTTTGTTCACCGTATTAGGTGTTAATTCACCTACGTTCTCTAACATGTCTTTTACTAATGAGTATTCTACTTTACACGTTGTATTTCTTACGTAATATTTCCAGCATTTGTAAGTAATTATTATTCACTGACTTCTACAATATAACCTTTTATGGGCAACCACCACCCAGTACTTTTGTATATAAGTATTGTAGTACGGGTTGTTCTTACTTTCAATTCAAACACACTTACAAAACGCCTTTAGCTAACATCTGAACTATTATCCTTTCCATACCTTTCATTAACATTACCAAGTTCTCATTTATCTATACGTTCCACTTAATTTCAATTATTCTAACACGCATACATCTTTATGTAAATACATTCGAAGTGATTGCAAATTCACCTTCCTTTAGCGTCCATGTTCATGCTTACTTTATTACTTCCTCTTAACCCTTTTTGCCATCCATGCTCAAGTAAATTGACAGGATTCCCATCCTTACATATCAGTACTTTCGTAATATCATTAGTTTATGTGAGCATATATACGACTGTTCACTTTCTTTCTATTCATACGTTAATCGACTTTCGTTAGTAGAATTTCGTATAAGTGAGACGTTCATTAATAGTTATCTCATTTCAAATCCATACAACTAAACTATCATCCATCATAACAAGTAATTCATCTAGTACGTAACACATTAACTCTTTACTTAAACAATTGTGTCTAATGGCCATCTCATGATATCCCTATACTGTTGACCTTCAGAAAGTCAACTGTCTCGTTTACACACTTCAAACCTTGAACATGTATTCATCTAAATATGGTAGGTCATAATAATAATATCCTGCGTATCTCATACTCGTACTGTATGACATGTACAATTTACGTGAACCTCTAAACAATACACATATACATTCACATACACGTATTTTCACATGCCAATGCTCCATGATTCTACAATTAGCAAATTTCATTCGAAACAACTATATAACATAATTTCAACATATCCTTTACTAATTAGCTCGTATGATTCACATTTAGCACATATTCGCCTCTTAATCATACTAAAGCCAATCATTAAATTCACATAAGCATCACACCATTCATGTACAAGGTACAAGCCTCTAATGCATAATTCTATCAAAGCATACATTCATCCAAATTTTCATACGAATTCCAACTCCACTTTATACATTCGTCATTCATTTCATGCCATTCCATACGTTACATTCGACTTTTATAAATTTTACTTTATCGCCGACGATCTACATAACTTTACATAACTTATTATATCTTCTTATAACTTGACAGGAACATAAAATGGGCATTTCTGAGAAGTATGGGAACTTAAATCATAATTCACAAGCTTCAATACATCATAGTTCATTAGTCCATAATTACTTCGTTCGCATTCTTATATTTTAAACTTTACTCGCTTTTTCAGCTTTCATCATTCTTTCGTGTCATTCGACACATTACCTTCGAGTTTTATAAATTTCTTTCTAACGTAACCACTAATCGTGGTTGCATATATCTTACTAGGCCTTATATAGACCCTACACGAACATTCATTAGGCTTTTGAACGACTTAGAAACTCATAATACGAAAACAAGACGAAACAAAAACTTTTCAGCGGATTTGAATTCCGCTAGCCGTCGGCGACGGCTTCACACCCGTCGGCGACGGGCTCTGTAAACGTGCGTCGCCTGTAAACGTCCGTAGACAGATAGCTAAGCCGTCGGCAAACATGAGGGCGTCGGCGACGGCATCGTAGCCTGTCGTCGACGGCCCTTCCTTTGCTGAATCGTTGAAAAATTTTGCCCAGACACAACTGTGTTGATTCTCTGAGTACAATGTCACACAGCTGTGTCAGCGTTGCTATACACCCTGATCTCAGCAACAAGCATCAATGGTCCACACAGCTGTGTCACTTAACGACACAACTGTGTGCGACGCCAGATCTGATATAACCCAATGTTTAACTCCCATTATTACTATTTCACATACTTAACTTAAATATTTATCATAAACACACTATACATACTTGTATTAAACAAAAACTTAAAGTTTTACCTCATTGGCGATCTCGGAGCGAGCACACTTTTGCACGAGCCGTCGGTTTGAGTTCAAGCACTATTACTCTTGCTCGAATCCCTCAAACCTAGGCTCTAATACCAACTTGTTAGAACCCCACTTTTCGTTTATGAAATAATGACCAAAATTTTGCTAGAAACATAAACCTTTAAATGTACTGATATCATTAATACATAATTTTACAAAATTTGGGCATGACCCGTCCGTAAAACGGATATACCCCTGTTTTTAACATAAAAAATCTAAATACAATTCTACGATTCGTTCGACAAAATACTACCAAAAACCAAGACAACATGTTTTAGAAAAAGTATGACTACTAACAAGGTTATGCAAAATAAACAAGTATTGGACCAAAAACATTAGAACAAGCTAGCGGAAGCGCTTGGTATGACATAACATGATCACGTGCTCGCTCCGATTCTCCAAGTCGCCTAAATTGAGGATTTACCTACATTCAACAACAAAGCTTTTAAAAGTTAGTCATAATATCTATTTCGCTTACAATACTAACATTTTAGTTCCATTCGCTTACATACTTTCATTTCTTTTACGCATTCGATTACCCAATTAAATGGGTAATGGCATATACTCTCATAATGAGATTCAAGCATACCACTTACGACCCGGTAACATCGGGTTAATTGCTTTCAACATAAATCTTTCGTTCTATCCGTATAACGGATTGAACTTCATACATTCGTTATTGCATTCACGACCACCCGTTCTAAACGGATGGTACCTTATCCTTACTCGACTTGTTCAACTTGAACCGGTCGACTTGCATAGCTTATCATAACCTTCGTTAGCATAACCAAATCCGCAAGAGATTTGCTATCCACTTACTAATCACCATATTCATTATAACAAGGGTTGTTCTTCATAATTATTAACAAAATTTAAGTAAGGTTTTGTACGCAACGGAACATACCTCGATCTTGTGAGCCTTCCGATTTCTTAGTACTTGAACCTTCTTCCTTCACGCCTATATCAACACATCCATTCATTCGTTTAGTACCCCAAATTTCATTCCATTATTTTCCAAATTATACATAATTGTTCTTTCAAGCATTTCATCAAACACTTGAAGGGTTTCGCATTTTCGGGACATTTACTCATCTAACTAAATCGTGTTTTTAGGCTAGTTCTTTTAATCATTCAACAATAATCAAGCAAACCTTAGTCTATATCAATTTATCTCGTGTTTATACATCATCCACAGAATTATACATCAATGATTCACATGCATGATACTACATGATCATCCTAATTCATATCACAACTTCATAAGTGGGTTTTTACTAAAATCTTTCAAATAACCTAGTATCATACACGATTCTTGTTCTAGAAGGAAATCCTAACTCAGATTTCTCACATTCAAACACAATAATTCAAGATTGGGTTGAACCCATCATTCAACAAATCATGATTTCAGAAAATTAAACTTACCTCTTTAGAAATTGACGTTAGCTACTCGCATTTAAGGGTTCATGCATTAGATTTCTCCATTGATTCAAGTTCAATTGCTTAATTTTCTTGATACTAGGGTTTCCCCTCTTGTCCTGTCCTGCTTCCTGTTCGATCGACCAGAACCCCAATTGTGGGTGTTTTTCAATTTTTTTTGTTTATTAGTAAAACCCTTCTAGTTTATTAATTACACATTGAACCCTTCCATTTTGAAAGAGTGTTTAAATTAGGTTTTCCCCCATAAACTAACTACCATGTTGCCATATTTCATTAACTAAGTTAAATTCTTTATTTATTTGCACTTATCATAATACTAAACATTTTTGGGGTGTTACAACTTATGCCTAGTTAACGTTTTTGGGGTGTTACACGGATGGGCAATCTGAACGCACCATCCAAACCCTCGAAGACATGCTTAGGGCATGCGTAATCGACTTCGGCAATGGCTGGGAAAAGCACCTCCCACTAGTGGAGTTTTCGTATAACAACAGTTACCACACCAGCATCCAAGCCGCTCCGTTCGAGGCATTGTACGGACGCAAATGCCAATCACCTCTCTGTTGGGCAGAAGTTGGTGACAGCCAAATCACTGGCCCAGAACTTGTGGTAGATACCACCGAGAAGATTGCTCAAATACGACAACGAATGGCGGCAGCTCGTGGCTGTCAGAAAAGCTATGCCGATAAGCGAAGAAAGCCACTCGAGTTCCAGGTTGGGGATCGGGTGCTACTCAAAGTTTCACCTTGGAAAGGTATAGTCCGCTTTGGCAAAAGAGGCAAACTCAATCCGCTTTATGTCGGACCATTCGAAGTCACTGAGAAAATTTGGCAAAGTCGCATACAGGTTGAATCTACCTGAAGAACTCAGCGGAGTTCACAACGTATTCCATGTGTCGAATCTGAAGAAGTGTCTGTTAGATGAGACTCTCATAGTTCCTCTAAAGGAACTCACAATCGACGATCAGCTGCGATTCGTCGAGGAACCAGTAGAGATTACGGATCGAGATGTTAAGATCCTCAAGCGTACCAGGATACCTCTAGTTCGAATTCGTTGGAATGCTCGTCGTGGCCAAGAGTATACCTGGGAACGAGAAGACCAAATGAAACTCAAGTATCCCCAGCTGTTTAAGAAAAACGCAACCACTACTGAGGCTGAAGCTACTGCAGAATTTCGGGACGAAATTCCAAATCAACGAGGGGATGATGTGACACCCCAGGAAAATCAGGAAAACAACGAAACTTAACTAGCTTCCTCAGTAACCACACGCTAAATTTCGGGACGAAATTCTCTTAAAAGGGGGAGAATGTGACAACCCTCATAATTCCATGTATCCCGTACAATTTATTAATAATAATTAATGTGCTTGACGACTGTGTGGAATTACTTAACTGCTTTCTGATATCTGTGTTATGCTTACACGTATTTGTTAATATACTAATAGTGTACAGAAAGGTCACTAAATAGTCTGTTATATTTTCCTAAGTGTTAGAAAGTAAAAACGTCACAAAATATATAAATAGGACGCCTTACGAATTAATTAAGCACTTTAACGAATCAGTATTCAACCGAACAACCGAACTTTACCCGGAACCCAAAAATATTGTCAATGACATTGTTTTTCTCTTTCTGAGCCAGTTAGGGTCCCCGAATACCCTAACACCCGTTATAAATCACAACACACTAGTAGTTAGATTAAACTCCTAACTAAACCAACTAAACTCTAACTAACTAGTTAAATTCCAATCCAATTACCACAACCCCCCCCCCCTGACCGAATTCCCCATATGGGGGGAACATACTTTCACCATTTATAATATTTTAATCTCTTTTTTGAATATCTAGGTAACACATGATCTATTGGTTAAACACACTTGGTGGATTATAAATAACCCCATTAGGCAAGACATCTCTAAATCACCAACACTTAGCAAAATTTTCACCTCTCTCTCCCTCTTCTCTCTTGCTCATAACCGGCCAAGAGCCACCACCATAGCCACGACACCTTAAAGTTTGGTTCTTGCTAAATCACACACATACAAGGGTGCTAGAGTTCGTATAACAAAGCTTGGTGCTCTCGGAAGTGGAAGGACCTTCTCTATTCGCTTTTACCACCACTTTTCTACACTTGAACTCTCCTAGCCTTGTGCTAGTGGCAAGAACTTAGATACGTTCATTCTTCATGTTATTTAAGTGGTTAATAGGTGATTTGATGATTAAAGTTATGAAACACTAAAGAACTTGCACTAAAGTCTTGAACATGTTGGTTAAAGAGTAACTAGTGGTGTAAATCATGTAGATCTTGTGTGGATATGATTCTTGCTGATTTCTTGATAGTTTACTGGTTAATATTGATGTTTGATGTTGTTGTGATCACTAAGCTTGTTAACGGAATCGGTCGAACACGATTTAGAAGGTTAAACACCGAAAATCAGAATCTGTCCAAGTTTTACAGCCAACTTCAGTTGGCTGTAAACAGGTCATAAACTCTACAAAAAAAACTGATATTTCGAGTCTAAAACATGTTATTATGAAATACGGTTCTAATGGCACCGGAATCGTAATTTTTGGACTCCGTTTACTATTTTAAAAGAGTCTTTTCGTAACAGCAGCTAGAGCTGCAATTATTCTGCTGAAAAAGTGCGTCTTGTTTTCTGTTATAACTTGTAATCTGTGCGGAGTCTGATCACGAAATTTATACCATAGTTGACCACCGATGTATTTGTAATTACCCCACTTGAATTTCGTAAATCGGACGCTTGATGAATTTTAAATAAATTATCTCGTGGACTGTGGTCAGAGAAATATAAATCTGAATTCAGTCCGGAAAATGAATTTTAATAAAATACTGGTAATGAACCGGGCGCCGATATTTTTACACAATAAAATTTGGAACGTTTAAGGCATTCTGAAAAATTTGGGAATTTTTGGAATAAGTTAACTATTTTATTAAAATGTCCGAAAACAGCCGGTTTTGAATGTTAATGCTGAATTGACATAAGTTGTGACTTGCGTGTCTAAATATCGAGTATGCTATCTGTGAATGATCTAACATGTTATATGTGTTACGTGCACAATCGTATGTATACTTATGAGTAGGGAATGGATGGGAAGTATATATATACGGGCATAAACAGTTAAAGTAATGCATGCTATGTGATCGATACGTGTAGGAACTTTGTGCTCTAATTGTAAGACACTAAATGACTAACTGTAAATCATACTAGGACGTGATTAACCGACCTTGACTGTTAGCGATATTTGAGAATCTAACCGAGCAAACCGAGGTGAGTTCACACTTTTCAACAAAGCATGGTAAATTCCCGGTGGGAATGGGAATGGGTACAGGAATAGGGATTCCTCGTCCTTTGAGACGTGTTCTGGAATGTAAATTCCTCGTCCTGTTGGGACGTGTTAGACTTACTGGACTAGAACTCTATCAGCAAAGTCCCTCCCTTTTTGTATCGACTTAATCGCCGAGGCTATGGCGAGCGGGTCATTAGTTAATAGCGCTATTAGGTTTAACAAACCTCACACCGTGCCAGTCGGACGGGCGTGTACTAATGGACTATGGCACGTCGGTGGTGATAGAAGACCGACGCTAGGGCACAATTGATTTTTGTTAGTAGTCGACATGATAAACGAGTCTGGTAGTTTAAAATACTGGGGTAGCTCCCCACGGCCAAAGTGTCGGGCTGGATAGCCAGGGAAGGTGGACATGGGATGGTTAACAAATAAACGTTTTTGAACTATGGGGTAACCCCCACGGCTGGATAGCCGAATGAGATTAAACTATGTTTTTGGAAACAACTCTAAAATGGACAACCAACCGTGAACTCACTCAACTTTGTTGTTGACTCGTTATTACATGCTTTGCAGGTCATTAGATGCTATGGAGCTTGCATATGGAGGTGGTCGTTGTGGGATGCGAACTGACATGTCCCGTACTTAATGAATAAATTTATGAACTTATTAAACCAACGTTTTGGACTTTAAACTTATGAACTATAGACTTATGCTTTGAACTTATGTTTTATGCTTCCGCTGTTAACCTAAAATCGGATTACTTCCAATTGGTCACCAATCGTATTGTGTTTGATTTTATTTACTTGATTATGTTGTTCAATATGATTGGTGGCTCGATCTTGGTCACGTCACGCCTCCAAGCGGTGGTACTCCGCATGGTGGATTTTAGGGGTGTGACACAATCGATGGTATCAAAACCCACAGATTCAAAGAACACAAATCAAACCTCCAACATATAAAAAAAACCATCATATTCAAGCAGAAAAATCATCAAAACCCACCGAAAAATCACTAGAAAAGTCAAGAACACAGGCGACCTGAAAATCACCAGAAGAATCACTAATAAAAAATCACTAGAAAAATCAAGAGTACAGGCCAAAAAAAAAAAAAAAACCGCCCCAAAACCAAAACCACTCTTCAATCGACCACCGACACCACGGGGCACCACCGGCACCACGCGGGCACCACCGGGCATCATCAGCACCGCTTTGCAAATAAATTGACCACCCCCTTCACCCACCCCTTCACCATCGTTCACCGCCGACGCCGCTCACACAGCAACCACCGCCGCTCACACCGTCGCCGCTCACGCAACAACCACCTCCAAACACCGTCGCTGCAAGATCCATACAACACTCTCTAAATCATGTTTTCAACCACAAAAAAATCAACATGGCCAACAAACTTAGATCAATATTCTGATGGTTTTCCTTCATAACATCTTTTGTTTTCTTTCCAAATTAAAGTCACTAGAAAAGACATCTATCTAGAAACCCTATATAGAGATAAAAGTGAGTTTTGATTACATCTCTTTGACTAACAGTGCACAAAGAACCTTCAAACCAATTACATTCTTTTTATTCACAAAGTTACAAAATTACATGTAATATAGGATAAACCCAAAATAATCACCATCATCTTCACCTGAAATCGAGGGAGCGCGGGAGAAACGAGGGGGCCGCCCGAGTGGGGGTGTGGCGGCAACTTGAACTCTGGTGAGTGGAGATTGTGGCTCACTAGAGAAGAAGGGGTGTGGGTGTGTCTTGTCTGCACCGAAAACAAACATCGTCGCTGGAGTCACCATCTCCGGTCACCGGATTAGCAGAGAGAAGAGTGGGTTATGGGTTGGGAAGATGATGAATTACTTGTTTTTTTGAAAATGAGGACTGAGAAGATGAAAGAAATAAATAATGAGAAGAGTGGGTTATGGGTTGGGAAGATGATGAATCACTATATTTGGATATTCAATAATAATTGGTATTAATATTATAGATTATATGTATTTTTTTAGTACTATGTAATATACTAATATATACAAATATGCAATAACAATTTATTACATGTTAAAAAAATTAAGGTAAATACACGGTTAACCACCCATAACCGACCCGCTATAACCATCAAAACCGAATAACCATAACCACCATAACCGATCGGTTATGGTTATGGTTACCCAATAACCAACATCGCGGTTAGGGTTATGGTTTTTGGTCAAAACCGACCCAAACCGACTCATGCACACCCCTAGATCAGAGGATCGAAGCAACATTGAAATTTCGTTAAACTAAACATGGGTGGGATTATCGTTGAGATGGAGAAGCTGCAATGTTTGATTTCAAGTTTATTAGCTATAGCATTACATAATTACTTGATTACATAGCATTATGTGATTATAATTACGTAGTACTACGTGATTATGTACTCCATCTACGTGATTATGCATTAATAACTATGCCATTGTCTTTTCTTGAAATATATATATAATAAGAAATTTACAAATAAGCATATGGATTTTTAATAATAAGTTTTACATTTTCAATTTCAAAATTATATGTTTTATTTTGTACTATTAGATTTAAGTTTTTAAGTTAACAGATTTTGAATTAGATTCTATAGCAAATTCCTATAATATTTGAATTTCAAAATCCAATTTTCCTTCCAACTTTATAATATTTAAACTAGCTGGAAGTGATTTGCGCGTTGCGACGGGTTCGAAATGCGGATACAACGGCCTTGTTAAAATTTGTAACGTTTGGACTAAAAGGCAAAATACTAAAAACAAAAAAAAATATTGGTCTCATTTTTACCGTTATCAAATTCAGGGGTTATAGTGTAATCTAAATAAAATAAGCTACTTGATACTTACGAAACATAGAATAACATTACACTAATGGAAAAACTAAAAACAAACGACAAAAAATAACTAAAAGGGAAATGGTAATTCTCTAAAATTTAAGGAAAAAGAACTAAAAGTTCTAGATAGTTATTACAATAGAGTGTAATTATTAAATAATGAAATTTAATAATAAAAAGAATATAACAATTCTCCTAAAAACCTTAAAACATCCTTACATGTCCTAAAAAAACACCTCGTATACAAAAAATGTGCCTAAATTACCTTTAATTTAACAAAAATCAAATAAAACAAAAATATATGGCCGCTCGCGGGGCGCGACAAAGACAGCAGAAGCTGTCGCGGGCCGCGACCCCTTGACACCAGGCGCAACCTTGGCCGCCACGTGTCCCAGTCGTGTCGAAGCTAGCCGTCAACTCAGCAACCCTAGGGCCTACCGTAGAAGGTCTCGTGGGACGCGAAGGCCCCTTTGTTTCTCTCGCGGGGCGCGAGAACCCCCTGTTCCAGCCCTATAAATGGAGCAGTCGACATTCAGTGTTCCTCGTTCATTTTCTCGCAATCTCTCTCAATTTCTTAATAGCTAAAATAATTCTCGGGCATAATACCCACTAAAAAGAGAATCTCTGCCTCGTTGTAAGTATTATAACCCCCGGTTACGTATTAGTTACTCTGCCCGATTGATTTAGAGCTCCGTAACGCATGTTTAGGCTCTGCCCGACTCAGTCGTTGGAGTTCTGTCTCGGGGGGAGGGTATAACTAATGTGAATTGGGTTATTATATGTTCTGTCTCGGGAGGGGGGGGTATAGCTAATGTAAATTGGGTTATTATACTAACGCGTGTGCATTGTTTAATTTAATAGATTATAACCAGGAAGCACCAGAAAAAATCTAAAATAGCAATGGGAGTAATTTTTTTTTTTTTTTTTGTAAACTGTTTCTACAAAACCTCAAATGTTTTAAATTATAATTCACAGTGATTGAGTATTTATAAATCTATAATTATCGTCGGTATGTTGGGGTTTTGTATACATAACTTGTTACTACACTGTGAGTAGTGACATTACCACAAGTCAGGATTGACAGTACCGTGGGTGGTAATTAAAGTAGATGTAAACAAATGTAATTGTGTGTTGCCCTCAATGCTGTAAAATGATAAAACTTGTTTTGATTAAACTGGGATTCACTCGCCAGTATTTCTTGAGTATTTCTTGCTGATAAAATGTTTTTAAACACATTTCAGGTAGCAAAATGTGAAAGCCAAATAGAAGCCAGCTGGAGAGCACTGAAGGCTTGGAAAAGTAGCTATAAAAGTTACCTAAATAAAGAAGAAGTTTTATTTCAATAAATTAGGGTTTCCCCCTATAAACATGTTTGTAATGGAAACATGGGTTTTCCCATATATTTATTAATTATAAAAATGTGGTGTTTTACTCTGATAAACTATTTCCTAACTACGGTCCTGATGAAATTTCCGCAACCAAATTAATAAACATCGATACCACCGAATTTGCGAGCTCACGGCCGCCCGCCTTCTGGGCCTTCTGGGGCAGGGGTCGGGGGTTGCGACAGAAGGTGGTATCAAAGCTACAGTCACTGATTTTTGCCACAGAAGTGTTCTGCTGACACCGAAATTTTATTCATTATGTTAGGAAATAATCTATGTGATTACGTGCATATCTGTATATTATTGTTTTGTGTTATTTGACAATTTGTTAGTTTACAGTATGAGTGATCTAGGTCCGTCTGACGCCTATCGTCACCTATCTAGTTCTCCTAGAGATGAAGGAACTTCCTCCCAGCCTACTCCTTCGAGGTCTTCAGCTGACACAGAAGAGGAGATCTTCATATTTAAGGCGCAATACGAAGAACAATTCCCTATGAAAAAGAGAGGATGGTTCAGTAGGGGAGCACATGAGCGTAGGAAGCGAATGAGGAAGCTACAACAACAAAGGGCTTTAGCAGCAGCAAATAGGGAGATGAACGCCCAGACCCAAGATATAGTCAATAGGCGATTGGCCAACTTTCACATACTAGCCACCACTACCGCAGACCCAAACCTAGACCAAATCATTGCACCACAACCATTACCACTATTCCCAACCTAACCCATGGAAATAGAACCTAACCAAGGAGACCAGATTCCCATACCCCCATTCGACCCAAACGAAATCCCTAGAATCCCAGCACCCAATCCTCTAACTTATGATCCATAGGAAGATGAACATAGGGATTATCGAGAACTCTATCCACAGGAGGAATCCATACCAAACCCCATAGCACAATACATCAACCTTAACCCTCTAGATCCATACTGGGATAACGACCAATATGTTTGGGAAATACTAGAAAACCCGTACCCATATGGAGAACCGATACCCCAGTACCTTTACCCAATACCCGCACCACCACCACCACCCATTAGTATAGAAAACGTGCAGGAACTCCGCACATTTTGTGAGGAGTTAGTGGATGAAGGATAGAGAATCAAACAAATAGGAGAGAAGCTCGTTTGGAAGTACGACGAGTGAAATATGCAATACTGGATGAACCCTTAGTAATGATAATATATATATATAGAGTAGGGTTTGACGTGGTGTCGTGGTCACGCAAATTTAATCCCAAGAACAACTATGTAAATAGTGGCAAGTGGGTATCGAACACAGGGAGTTTGTGGAAAATGTGCTATTTGAATTGCCTTTCTAAGTTAACTAAATTTACACTAATTGCGAGAAAAAGTAAAATTCAAGAGCTGGTTTGATTTGATTGGTTTAAAAAAAACTAAGATTAATTAACTAATTTGCGAAATGAAAATTCGGGATGTAAACAATTGAGAGACAAATGACTATCTTGAGTATCCGGTTTGTTTCAACTTTTGTGTCAACATTCAACTAGAAAGAACTACATAGACATAGTTCATGCATAACCAATTGCAGTGATGAAAGGGGACTAAGTACTCAGATTCCGAGAACGTGAGGTTGTCACCCGATGATCAATCAACCCTTACCCAAACCTAACTATACCCATGATATCTCGATTGCCAACGGCACCAAGAACGTATGGTTTCTAATTAGTTTAATATAAAGATCAACAAGTTACTAACAATCAATCATGCATCATAACAATCAATTCAAATGAAAAGGAATTGTTATTCTAGAAATATAAAAAAACACAAAAGTTTACCACAACCTTCAACACAAGATAATCATCCAAGAAACTAGCCACTCATGGCTTTAACAAACATAATGCAAGAAATTGAAAAGAAAATAGTGTTCACAAGTTTCACCAACAAGCACTAATGAAGCTAGATCATTTTAAGTGAAAGATGATTCCAAGATGTCTTTCTTAGCTTCCAAGTGCTCTTCATATACTTCCCAACTCGTTCTAGCCAAGTAGTAACCGAAATTGCATGATTAGGCATCATAAATCTCCTTAAAATGCCCAATAAATGCGAATGTTACAAGATGGGATCAGTCGGAGCCGTAAGCTACGGCCCCCAGCCGTAGCTTACGGCAGTCAGCAGGTCAACAAGTCAGCTAGGAGCCGTAAGCTACGGTAGACCACCGTAGCTTACGACAGTCAGTGTTCTTTTACGCCAAGTTGCTCCTGTCTTACGGCAGATCATTTTGACATTGGATGGGGGCCGTAAGCTACGGCCTGGTGGCGTAGCTTACGGTCCTGAGCTTTATTTCCTTCCATGACTTCTCCATCTTTCCATTCTTTCGCTCTTTTTAAGTCCCGCAACTTCTAGTATCCATCCGTGCCTCCTAAAACCCACCTTTTGAGCACTTTAGCACCTGCATAACCCAACACAAAGTGGTTATCTATTTCAAGCAATTAACCGAATAAAGTGTAGAATATGCGTTGTATTAAACCTTTTAAGGGTTGTCCTACGGACCACCCGTCACATCCCCACACTTACCCGTTGCTTGTCCCAAGCAATCACTTCACAAACTATTTTTAACCATAAGCGACCAATCGTGCGAACCAAACTAAAGTGCCGTCCTTTTTACTAACTTTTTATCATACCACAAAACACACCCCTCACAAAAACTCTCGGTGACAAGAAAAATTAGCAAGTTATGCTAAACCACTCAATGCGTATATGTGTGTGTGTGCGACAATAAGCTTGTATGAAAATCAAGTTCCCTCCTAACCAATATCTAACATGCTTTTGAATCAAAGGAACTTACGGGTTGTTATGGGGCTAGGTGCAAAGGTAGGAAAATGGTGGAACATATATATAAGAGCTAATTTTGATTTGACCCGGTTTTATTTCCAAAGCAAACGACTATGTACCAAAACATCATAAACTTCTAACTACTATTGCACTAATGACTTCTTTTTGTATTTTTCTCATATTTTTCTTTTTTTTTCTTTTCTTTCTTTTTTTTTTCTTTTCTTTCTTTTTTTTTCATAACACATAAAACTCAACAATATATACAAAGACATCACAATCACAACTAAATTCCTAAACCGGGTCATCTCAATAAGGTATAATTTATATAGAAAGTAGGCTTTGGGCTTCAATCGAATGGCTTAAGGATCAAACATAGCTTTCTAAAGACCAAACCCCCACCCCTCACAATACCAAGCTCATATATGTAACGTATGAGGTCCAACCCACCAATTCCCGCACTCTCACACATCTAGACGAGGCATCCTAAAAGTCCCTTATCATCTTCAAAAGCATGCCAACTCTAGGATTTAACAAGCATTCACACACAAGTTCTATTTACACACTACACACACCGCCACTCAAGCAAAGAATTAACTCTCATATGTGGTTCAATTCTCACCAAGAAAAAGCTAAGAACGGGTGTCGGTGTGTTAAATGGTACAATATCAAGTTTTCAAATTTTTACACTTTTCGCTTGGATTTGCAAAAATTTTTGAATTTCTCAAAAATTTCCCCCATCCCCACACTTGGGATACATTGTCCCAATGTATGGTTTTGAGGGAAAGATCGCTTTCAACAAGAACACCTACATTTGCTTTGCATCTTGAACCCCATTTTTTTTTTAAAAACACCACCAACTTTCACAACCAACAAACACATCAACATCAACACACCACCCTACCTCCCAACCATAAACAAAAGCAAACAACTAACTACCAATATTTCAAAGCTAAAGAACACAACAAGACTAAGGAAAGAGTACATCGACCTGGTGAAGTTTGATACAACAATTGTTGTAGAAAAATCCGACTTCCTATCACCACCTTCACACCAATCTCCGCACATCCTCCCCACACTTGAGTGTTGCCATGGCCCTGAAACATAAAAAGATAAAAATAGCAAGATCAATTATAAAAACCCCGGGTTGCCTCCCGAGCAGCGCTAAGTTTCAAGTCTTCAGCCAGACCATGCCACCCTCATTTAAGGTGGCTCAAAGAATCGGTTCCTGCCATCTCCACCACTTCCTTGTGCCAAAGAGCAAAATGCATTCATCTTGTTTTGACTCGGTGGGTAATCAAATACGCTCTTGTTTAAACCCATATGCTTTTCTTCACGGTCCGGTGGGTGCTTTTTTCTCATTCTTTGAAACATGTTTTTCGTACAATCACTAGAGTCACCACCCTTCCCCTCAATGGACTCATAACTGATCACTCTAGTTTGAACATCAAAAGACAACTTACGGTTCTTTTCGGTCATGGTAATAATCTCGTCTCTACAATTAATTTGAGCATTTGCCGTGTATAGAAACGGTCGACCTAAAATTACCCTTTGTTGTGATGCCATGTTGGTAGAAGCATAGTCCAAAACTAGGAAATCCACCGGGTATTCAAACTCTCCCAACTGAATCTTAACATTCCTAACCATTCCCCGTGGACGCCTCCAACTTTCGTCCGCCAAGCTCACCATAGTGTCTATATCTTCAAGCGGACCAAAGTCGTACATATCGTATAGATCGCTTGGTAGCACACTCATGCTTGCCCCGTAGTCCAACAATGCGTGAGGGATTTTTAATTTTCCCACGCGGATAGGCACGATTGGTACTCCATATTCTTTATCATTCCCGACTTCGGCGTCTTTTTCCAAACCTGCATTCATTTGACACGAAGAAGTTAGCAATGTTTCATTAAATTTAGCATTTGGAACGGTGCTTACCACATTGATGTTAATGCTCTTCGTGTTCTTGGGATTTACCACCGTGTCACTTGGCAACTGGCCTTTTGCTTTCTTCAAAATCGCCACTTCACTCGCAAGTTGACCCATTTGAGTAGTCAAGGTTTGAATAGCTTTATCACGGGCCTCGTCCTTTTGCATCCGAACCTCATCGCGTTGATTCATTCGTTGCATATCAACTTGCATCGCTTTCAACATCTCCATCACTTCGTTTCCACCCGAAGAGCTTTGACCCGTTTGATATTGCCTTTGAAATCCTTGGTTTCCTTGGAATTTCGGGTTAGCTTGATTTGACGGGTTCCCATACCGAAAATTTGGGTGGTTTCTCAACCCAGGGTGGTAAGTGTTAGAATTCATATTATAGTTTCTACCACCCCATCCTTGACCTTGCACAGCATGAACCTCTTCATATTGCCCATCACCTCCTTGGCAATTTTCAGCCGCGTGACCTATTTCATTGCAAATAGTACAAACATCATAAATTTGATTAGTAGTTTGAACATTACCATCGTCAACTGCATGAACTTGCGATCTCGTGACAGCCGGTCGTGCTCTCCTTGATGCTTGGGCTTTCCTCTTTGAGGTAATGGCCATTTGTTCCAAGAACTCCCAATCCTCATCTTCATAATTTGTGCCAAAAGTCCCATTTGTGATGGACATTAGATCACGTGCATCCTCGGCACACAACCCCTTGTGGAAGGCATTCATCAACTCCCAAAGTTCAATCCCATGATGAGGACAATTTTTGATCATCATATTAAAGCGCTCGAAGGCTTCATGGAACATTTCGCCTTGTTGTTGTTGGAAACTCCTCAACCCCTTCCTAGCATCATTGGTCTTTTGGGCGGTATAAAACTCGTCTAGGAAAATTTGTTGCATTTCCGCCCAAGTATAAATAGATGCCGAAGGCAAAGTGTAGAACCACTTCTTTGCCTTGTCCTCCAAAGAAAATTGAAATAATACCAACTTGATATCATCGGCCGAAAAACCTTGACTCCCAAGAGTATTGCAAATTGAGTCATATGCCTCCAAATGGAAATAAGGCTCCTCCGTTGCTAGCCCCTTGTATTTCGGCAAACTTTATAAAGAATTGGTTCTTACTTCAAAAGTTCTCCCTTGGTTGTTATGAGGAATAACCACCGGTGAAGGATTGTGAGTAATCACCGGCCTAAAATGCGCTTCAATTGCATTTTCTCTAAGATGCCTCCTTGGTACACCAAACCGACCTCGTGGACGAATTTGACCCATTGGTCTTTCCCTCGGCCCTTGTGGTGCAATTGGTTGTTGTAGTTGTTGTTGTGGCACCGGTGGGTGTTGAATTGGCCTTTGGAATGGCGGTTGCACATGTTGTGGTCGAACTTGTTGCAAAGGAACCGGACGTTGCAATTGCGGCCCTTGTGGCCTTGGCCTAATATGTTGTGGTATGAGTTGTTGTTGTTGTACCCCACCACCATTTGGAATCACTTGTACTTGGCCTTGCATATAACCATATTCCCCTTGCTCTCCATCACCCCCAATAGCATACCCCTCTTCATCATAACCTTCAAATTCCTCATAACCTTCATCGTACCCATCTCCTTGAATTCCCGATGATTGCCCAAATGGAAGAGTCGAATATTGGTAACCCGACTGGTTGGATGGTCGAAATGACGTAGCATGGACAATGGTTGAGCTTGGTGCTATGGTATGGCTTGCATATGATGGACCCGCACCTGGAAAGAAATGGGATAATGGTGGTATAGTGGTAGAAGGATTAAAGGTAATTGTCGGTTCTTCTTGGGTAGTAATGGGTTGTGTGGTGTTTGTTGATGTAACATTTGGATTATGGTGGGTTCGGTAGTATTTGGTGGAATGGTGGTATTTGGTGAAGGTTGGGTGGATGTTGGTATAAATGATGAGGTGGATTCACCCGTAGTGGGTGGTGGTGGTGGTGGATCCATGTATCGAAGTGGTGTAATCGGTGTAATTGGTGTGGTTGGTGAACTGCTGATTGTATTTTCCCTTAGCAAAATTCTGTTTGCTCGCAAAGTTCGCTCTATTTCCGGATCAAACGCCAATGGTGATAGCTTGTGAGAGCTCCTAGTACGCATGCACCTGTCAATACCTGCACACTAACACACCCAGCGTAAACCAGAAAAATAACAAACTCTAAACAAGAACAAAAATAACACACGTTGCGCACTACTCCCTGGCAACGGCGCCAAAATTTGACGTGGTGTCGTGGTCACGCAAATTTAATCCCAAGAACAACTATGTAAATAGTGGCAAGTGGGTATCAAACACAGGGAGTTTGTGGAAAATGTGCTATTTGAATTGCCTTTCTAAGTTAACTAAATTTACACTAATTGCGAGAAAAAGTAAAATTCAAGAGTTGGTTTGATTTGATTGGTTTAAAAAAAACTAAGATTAATTAACTAATTTGCGAAATGAAAATTTGGGATGTAAACAATTGAGAGACAAATGACTATCTTGAGTATCCGGTTTGTTTCAACTTTTGTGTCAACATTCAACTAGAAAGAACTACATAGACATAGTTCATGCATAACCAATTGCAATGATGAAAGGGGACTAAGTACTCAGATTCTGAGAACGTGAGGTTGTCACCCGATGATCAATCAACCCTTACCCAAACCTAACTATACCCATGATATCTCGATTGCCAACGGCACCAAGAACGTATGGTTTCTAATTAGTTTAATATAAAGATCAACAAGTTACTAACAATCAATCATGGATCATAACAATCAATTCAAATGAAAAGGAATTGTTATTCTAGAAATATAAAAAAACACAAAAGTTTACCACAACCTTCAACACAAGATAATCATCCAAGAAACTAGCCACTCATGGCTTTAACAAACATAATGCAAGAAATTGAAAAGAAAATAGTGTTCACAAGTTTCACCAACAAGCACTAATGACGCTAGATGATTTTAAGTGAAAGATGATTCCAAGATGTCTTTCTTAGCTTCCAAGTGCTCTTCATATACTTCCCAACTCGTTCTAGCCAAGTAGTAACCAAAATTGCATGATTAGGCATCATAAATCTCCTTAAAATGGCCAATAAATGCGAATGTTACAAGATGGGATCAGTCGGAGCCGTAAGCTACGGCCCCCAGCCGTAGCTTACGGCAGTCAGCAGGTCAACAAGTCAGCTAGGAGCCGTAAGCTACGGCAGACCACCGTAGCTTACGGCAGTCAGTGTTCTTTTACGCCAAGTTGCTCCTGTCTTACGGCAGATCATTTTGACATTGGATGGGGGCCGTAAGCTACGGCCTGGTGGCGTAGCTTACGGTCCTGAGCTTTATTTCCTTCCATGACTTCTCCATCTTTCCATTCTTTCGCTCTTTTTAAGTCCCGCAACTTCTAGTATCCATCCGTGCCTCCTAAAACCGACCTTTTGAGCACTTTAGCACCTGCATAACCCAACACAAAGTGGTTATCTATTTCAAGCAATTAACCGAATAAAGTGTAGAATATGCGTTGTATTAAACCTTTTAAGGGTTGTCCTACGGACCACCCGTCAGGGGTCGCACGAAAAGTGTGTTTTTCCTAGAAAGTCTAGGAAGCGATCTGGTCCATCCGATTGGTGTGTTTAAGGGTTGAGATTAAATCAATGGCAATCTTGTAATATTTGAGTTTAATTAATTGATTGTTTTAAATGAGTAGGGGCAATTTTGTCAATGGCCGTGTTTTAAATCAATTAGATAACCGCCCAGTTCCTAAATTCAAGCAATTTTCCCTCTCTCTCTCTCCAAACCCATCTTGGAAACCCCAATCCCTACAAAAAATAACTACAATCATGGAAGAAGATAACTTTAGAAACGATGGAGAGCACCGGATTAAATTAAAACACTTCTCCATCTCCACAATCTCCGAGTTCATCATCACCATTCAAATATTGTTCTTATCATCTCCGTTTTCTTGACGATGGTTTTAACAGCAAGCAAATTAATACAGTTGTGTTTTAGCAGCAAGCAGATTCATACAGTTGTGTTTTAACAGTAAGCAAATTCATACAGATGTGTTTTAACATCCAGATTCATACAGATGTGTTTTAACAGCAAGCAGATTCATACATATGTGTTTTAACAGCAAGCAGATTCATACAGATGTGTTTTAACATCCAGATTTATGCAGATGTGTTTTAACAGCAAGCAGATTCATACAGTTGTGTTTTAGCATTCAGATTCATACAGTTGTGTTTTAACAGCAAAAATATTCATACAGTTGTGTTTTAACAGCAAGCAGATTCATACACTTGTGTTTTAGCATTCAGATGCATACAGTTGTGTTTTAACAGCAATCAGATTCATACAGTTGTGTTTTAGCATTCAGATTCATACCCTGTGTTTTACCATCTTTATATTGTGGGATCTATAAAAAAAATCAACTTTAGCCCTGTAAACTGTTAAAACACAGCACCAAGAACATGCTGATAAATTCCAGTAATCTTCTGAATAATGGAATATGCGATGTAATGTGACATGGAATTTTAGTTAATGAACACATTGACTTCTAGATTTGAATTCGAAAATAATAAAAATTTCGAAAATCATGGAATTTTAGTTAATGAAGATGCATTCCAAAAATAAAATTAAAATGTGAAATTACATGATAGCCCTTCTACTTAAAATCTCTCAATGACACATGTCCAATTCTTATTCCTTCCTAGACTTTCTAGGAAAAATAGACTTTCCACCCAACTCCTACTATATATATATATATATATATATATATATATATATATATATATATATATATATATATATATATATATATATACGTGTGTAGTTTGAAAAAAAAAGTTATAAAAATATAGATAACCTAATACCTACTGATGCATAACTAGTAGTATGTTTTAAATTCCAGTTGTAGCTTGTAATATATATGTATGAAATAGAGTAAATGTCGCAATGCTCGACGGTTTTGATGAATGTGTTTGTTTGTTTGATTGTTCGCATTAAATTTTGTTTTGTGATATTAACACCTGGTAAATGTTTATAATCCAGATGGACAACAAAGTGAATTAAGAAAATCAGAATAATGATAATAATGGGAACCAAATGGATAACAGTGCCATCCAACATATAGTGGCACAAGGAATTATAGACGCTATGCCATATATTATCAAGACTGTTAAAAAAGCAGAAAATAATAAAACTAACAAGGGAAGTAAACGACCATCTACTGAACCCAGTCATAGCAAAAACAATGGACCATTACTTCAATTGCCTATTCCGAAAAAAAGAAGAACCATGTCATATGGTTGTTCTTACAAAGAATTCTGGTCTTGCAAACCTATAGAATTCTCTGGCAATGAAGGAGCTATTGCAGCTCTACGTTGGATAGAAAAGACTGAGGTAGTCTTAAAAATAAGCAAATGTGCAGAAGAAGATAACATCATGTTTGCTTCCAATCTTTTTAGGAATGCAGCTATATAATGGTGGAATACTATTCTCCAGTCTAAGGGAAGTGACAGAGTCTATAATATGGAATGGACCGAGTTTAAAAATATGGTTGAAAGGAAATTATGTCCTCCCAACGAAAAAGAACAAATAGCTAATAAGTTCTTAAACCTTAGAATGACTGGAGTGGACTGTAAGGGTTACACTACCATATTTTTCGAATATGCTAGAATAGTGCCAACTCTAGCCTCACCAGAACCACTATTAATCTCCCATTACATCTGGGGATTAATCAGTGAGATTTGACATGTAGTCAAGGCAGCTAGACCACAAACCATAGAAGAAGCAGTAGAACTAGCAAATACCTTGACTGATGAACTAGTACGTACACAAGAAGAAAACCAGAGGAAAAACCTAGTCCAAAAGCTTACCCAGGAATTTCGTTACGGTAATTCCAACCATGGGAAAAATACAGGTTTTACTTCCATACCTTACTGTAAGTACTGCAAGAAGAAGCATTCAGGGAAATGTTCCACATACTGCAACTTCTGCAAAATACCAGGACACAAGGAAGAAGACTGCAGGAAGAAACCTAGTAATGGAATATGCTTCAGTTGTGGAGAAAATGGGCATATCAAACCGAACTGTCTGAAACTGGCTCCAGCCATGAAAAACAAGACTACTAAGAATGTTAGAGCATTTGTTCTGACTGCGGAAAAAGCCAAGATGATTCCGGACGTGATTGCCGGTATGTTTTTAGTTAATGACGTTTTTGCTAAAGTATTATTTGACTCTGGTGTGAACCAAAGTTTTATTAATACTTCGTTCTGCAAAATTCTTAATCAACCATTAACTAAACTTCAACAATAATGCCTAGTAGAGACGGCAAATGAAGAATCCATTAAGATAACTGAAATCTTGCAGGAAGCCAGAATAAAAATTTTAAACCATAATTTTATTGCTAATCTTTACCCAATGAATCTGGCGGGATTTGATATCGTGTTAGAAATGGATTGGTTAGTAGCCAATAAAGCCGGTATTCTATGTGATCAAAAGTCAATACAAGTAAATTCACCAAAGGGTGAAAAGATCACAATTAAAGGAGATAAGCCAACTAGATCTACAAAATTCATCTCTGTGATGAAAACAACAGGTTATGCAAGAAAAGGGTCCCTAGTATATATAAAAAGTTTGATAAAACAAGAAGTAAAGCATGGATTTTGAACTAGTAAACATATGTTATGATAATACCAAAACCCTACATGTTATTGATTTCATCTTGTTAAGATTTTGATATAAATCTCATATGTTTTTATTAAGAATGATATGAGAAGATTGTTGGTGATTTTTATAAGTAAAAGATATGTTTTATAAAACATGGCTAAGTATATATTTCAAAGGAAATATGGCCATTTTTCTTAAAAATCATGTGTTATAATAACTATCATTTTTGACAAAATCTTTATTAGAATAAAAAGATTTTAAAGAATAGTTTTTATAAAAGTAAAACTAGATATAAGTATATATTTTTAAAAAAATATATATATTTAGTTATCTTAACAACTTATGTGCAATGTGTTATTTGGTTGTATTAGTTATATGTATGAAAACTAGGAACTTGAATGCAATGGTACAAATAAACACAAGACACATTACAACTAAAGTCGTACAAGACTACATAAAAATACACCTTAAAAACAAGTTACAGAAGATCCGAGCCTTCGGACACAACTTATGGAAAAATCGGACTTAAGGACAAATATACGGACTATATATGTAATACGGACTATAATACACAATATATCGAAGACTTGGTAAACTACGTTTTCTAAACCGAATAAGTAACCATATATTTTCTATAATGTACAAAATATATTACTTATGGTTTATATTAAAAAGGTATTGTTTTTGAAATATATAAACATACATATATATTTCTTACCATCTAAAATATATTGTTTTAGTAAAAGACAAAAAATTATATTTTTAGAACTAATTTTAAAAATAGATTAATTTAAGATATTTTCTATACCTTTTACCAAGTATAACATATATATTTTTATGAAATATATCTTAGAATATATAAGTATATATTCTAAGAATAAAAGATCACATATAACAAACATGCGGACATACGTATTCCTATACGTGCAACGATATGCACATTCACATCACCTAACACTTGGTGAAAATACATTTATACAACCACGATGCAACTCACGAGATACACGAATATATATGTTTGGCGAAATATATATTCACTAAACAGTTATCAGTTAATACATCTAAAACACAGTTCAACAAACAACAAAGACTCATAAGTCTTAACACATATTCAAGATAGAAGACTTGTACTCAAGTCATTATGAGACCGAAGTGTCTAACAAATATAGAACGTTTGTAGGTCGTGACACTATTTAGGATGACCGCACGTGAGATCACAGTTACTTACCATTCACGGACGCAATTATGTGAGTTCATGTCCCCTATTCTTTTAAATGTTTTACAACTTTACAACTATCGGGGAAAATACATGTTCAATCGTATGTTAAAGTCATGGAATGAAACACCTTAGATCTTGTGCGAATAGGGTTATACATCTAAGCACCATTAATCCAGTTTGGACCTAGGTACAAGTGGTTAGATCTAATATGTTTTGGCGAGCCCCACTCTTGGTCGTGGACCCATACAGAAGAGTGCTTTTGTGTCCCAGTCGATAGTAGTCGACACAAAATCGTCCAGGTTTGGATTGCTACCTTTTTCGTCACACATATTAATGTCCTTGCAAAATATTAATGATCAACGATTTCATTGACGCTTTACATACTACAACTTACATTTTAAATACATCTTTTACAACTAAACTGCATGAATTCACCAACTTTTGTTGATGTTCTCCAAACTTAACATGTATTTCAGGGAATTAGTGGACCAAGATGGGATTCTCAAAACAAGATAATAAATATCCGAACTCCATGCCATCTTTTGGAGGGTTTGCCTGTTATATACCACCTCTTTGCGGCAATACAATGGTCTAGCCTTAGTAGCTCACTTTCATTTTGATGTAATAAACAATGACACTTTACTTTTCTGTTAATGGTTTGTAACCGAAACACTAAACTTGTGATGTAATCTTTTGAAACAATTATGTAATGGCAATGGAATATGATTTATTCATATAGTATGTTCATTTACATCGATATTTATGCAATGAAAACCATACAGATCACACCTCGCGCTTCCGCTATGAGCGGGTGTGACAGGTTGGTATTAGAGCATCGATTGTAGTGAACCAGGATTCTTTCTCGAGTCTAAGTCTACAATCACTAAGGATATCTCACGAAAACCATTTAAACACAAACAAAGGTTTTCATTTGCATAATCATTTTTCATGGTCCATTTTCAACAAGAATTCATTTCATACAAATCAAGCAAGGACATTAGGTGTCTTAGTCTCCAAATGGTAGACATGAAACTTTAAGTTAATCCACACAACTCAATTAGGATAACTTAAAATGAACAATATATGAATCATACATTTCGTGTATATATGTAAAGTAACAATTAATCATTAATATATCTCGAACAACTTATTTCCCCAGGTTACAATGTCTTCATCTGAGGGTAGCAACGTGTACGACGACTTGGATCCCATGGAGTTAGTATCTGATGACGAGGTTGTGCCGGAAGTTTAGGTTATCACATCAGACAACGAGTCTGCACCCGACGACGATTTGGACGACTTTCAGCCGTTCGCACTACTAGGCGACATTATCGATGATGATGTGTTAGCTATCCCCCCTCTGCTCAACAAGATAGTTATTATGGGTCACCCGGAGGGTGAACACGTACGTGAGATCATACCATTTGACGTCATTCCTCTTGATGCTATACCTTTTATCGTCGACCTCGACGATGACGACGACGTCATTCCAGTGATTCCCGTGGATCACGTGGATGCTAACTTAGGAGACGGGGAAGTTCATGACTTGGTTATTTTAGATGTCGCATCACCTGTGGTCTCAGTGACGGACATTTCTACAGATTCAGACACCGACTCAAATGCTCCCTCTGGTGCATCCGTTACTTCATCTGTACTACAGGCTGTTAGCCTACAGCGATACCCAGACTTTGGGGATGATATCATGTCAGCTGAGACAGTCATCCCCACGCCTGTTCAGATCCCTACTCCACCACATACCCCAGTTCATGCACTTACTAATGAGCCTATTTAGGCATCTGTTTTAGATGGGTCTGCAGATCGCATATGATTTATGCGTTTTACTCCTACCAGTTTACCCACTTGTCACCAAGACGAGGCAGGACTTTCAGGACAAGCACATATCCCACCTGGAGAGACCGACCCTTACTATCCATCGCAGGTTCCAGTCATGCACCTTGTGACACAGCACTCTCCGCCACATGTTATGCCTACTACAGACCTGTACGATCCATCTCACTACCCGAGCATCTTTACTGATGACCTTATCCTCTCTTTGCAGCTTCTGATCGACATACTTTTCACCAGACTTCATGAGCTGCAGCAGTTCGCTGAGGCTAGACCTCCACCCCCACCAGCTCATTCACCACCACATGCTCCACCACCACCACCTGGGTTTCCACCCGTTCACTTACGTGCTCGTGTACTGACACTCGAGCAACATATAGACTTTCTTATCCATCGAGTTCATGAACTCGAGGAGGAGGTTACTCACCTTCACACTTTGGTACTTCTGACTCCACCACCTATCCCCCATCCACCATAGACGTTCACTTGCAGGTTATCTTTTGTGACGGGATATAGTTACCCATTTTGTGTACATAGTGACGCTACACCGAGTTTTGAAGGCAACCGACAGACAGCCAATCGCACAGTTTGAAGGAAGATTTTGTTACCTCTTTTGTTTGTACTAGACTAGTATGACCGGGTTATGTAGCCCAAGTCCATTTTGTTTCCTTTCAAATGATTATGTAACCGGTTGACTGATATATATGAAAAACTTGGTGATATCTTTTATATGCATCTGAATGGTCTGATTGTACATGTCTTATTACTTATGTTAATTGAATTACTCTCATGATATATTTCTTAGTGATATTGCTGTTAATGTTATGAATATTTTTTTCTTACTTAGTAAAAATATTTAGTAACTAAATCAACGTCTAATCTTTATTCTATTTCTCCTTTGGAAGAATCATGCCACCAAGGAGGAACCTACGTTCACGGACAGTTAATCCACCCCCACCCCCACCAATGCCTTCGACTGAGGTAGAACTGAATGCGCTGATAGAGGAAAGAATAACGCAAGCCATAACACTGTACGAGGCGTCGCGTGCCGAGAACAGTGGTGGCACTGGCGGATCAGGCAGCCAGGTACAAGGCGGTACTTCTGGCGGAAACAATACCTCTGGTAATGTTTAGTTGATTTGATTTTAACTCATCCAATTCCTTTTATAAATCTATTCGTGTGTTTCACTGTTTGCTCATTCATAATCCGTTTGTCCAATTTCAGGGTGCACGTTCAAGCGGTTTCTAGACTGCAAGCCACTTAACTATGATGGCACGGGCGGTACTGTGGCTTTCGTGCGATGGACTGCAAAAACGGATTCCACCATCAGAATGAGCAGATGTTCTGCTGATTAGCATGTCACTTTCGTTACTGGCCTGTTTCTCAACGAGGCCCTTACATGGTGGAACTTACAAGTGCAAACTTTGGGCGATAGCCCTGCTTATACGTTGACATGGGATGAAATGAAGGAACGTATGATGGATAAGTACTGTTCTCAGGCTGAACTCCAGAAGTTGGAGAACGAGTTTTGAAACCTTACCTTGATTGGAGCTGACATTACTAGATATACGCAAAGGTTTCACGACCTCTCTCGCGTGATTCCTTATCTTGTATCACCAGAATACAAACGTATCGAGCGCTATATTTGGGGACTTTCTCCCAAGATTCGAAGTCTAGTTACCGTAGCTGAACCCTCGAGTATTACTCAGGCTGTGACTATAGCCGTGAGTCTCACTGAAGATGGGGTCAGGATGAATATATTCTGGGAGAAAGGTGATGAGAAGAAGGAAACACATGTCGAGTCTTCCAACAGTGGGAAGAGGAAGTACTTGAAATTCAAGAAGGGAACCCGTGCAACAACAACAACAGTAACAACAACAACAACAATAACCCCAACTATAACAACAACAGGAGATAGAATAACCCGCCAAAGGATGCAAGAGCGTTTGCAGCCACAAACGACAATGGTCCTAAGAAGTACGCTGGTACTTTACCCAAGTGTGACCGATGGAAATACCATCACTTGGGCGATTGTTGGGTTTTCACATGTGACAAGTGCGGCAAGAATGGCCACTGTGCTGAAGCGTGTTGGGGAACGGGAACTGGTACTGGATCGAGAAGTGGAAATGGTAACAAGAATGGGAACGAAAATGGGCGTGGTCAAGGATGCTTTAGATGCGGAAGAAAAGATCACTTCAAAAAGGATTGTCCTAAAGAAAACCCGGCTTAGGGTAGAGCATTTGTGATCGGAGCAAAGGATGCGTGCCAAGACCCTAATGTGGTCCCTGGTACATTCCCCATCAACAATCATTTCGCATCCATATTATTTGATACCGGTGCCGATTTTAGCTTTATTTCTATGGACTTTAAAAATATTCTGGGCATAGAAACAAGTAAGTTAGATGTTCCTTACTCTATAGAATTGGAAAACGGTAAACTTGTCGAGTCCGGGGAAGTTGCTAAGGGATGTTCCTTAGGACTTGGCGAGTGAACATTCAATATCGATCTCTTACCCGTGGAGTTGGGTAGTTTCGACGTAGTGGTTGGCATGGACTGGTTATCCGATAACCAAGCCGAGGTCGTTTGCCATGAGAAGATCATTCGCCTACTACCACCGAACGGAGAGACACTTGTAATACATGGAGAGAAGGGCGACACGCCAATGCGGATTATCAATTGTATGAAGGCACAGAAGTGCTTACGGAAGGGTGGTATTGCATTCCTTGAGCATGTTGTCGACAAGAAGGTCGATGGGCCGCAGCCGACAGACATTCCTGTGATAAAAGACTTTCCTAAAGTTTTTCATAACGACTTGCCGGGACTACCACCATATCGACAAGTCGAGTTTCACATCGACTTGGTGCCGGGAGCTGCACCAATAGCCAGATCTCCATATCGATTAGCACCTTCTAAAATACAGGAATTATCCACACAACTTCAAGAGTTGTTGGATAAGGAATTCATTAGACCAAGATTCTCGCCATGGGGAGCTTCAGTTCTTTTTGTGAAGAAGAAGGACGGGACATTCAGAATGTGCATCGACTATAGGGAGTTAAATAAACTCACCATCAAGAATCGGTATCCACTACTAAGGATTGATGACTTAGTCGACCAACTGCAAGGTTCGAGCTTCTACTCCAAGATAGACTTACCATCGGGGTATCACCAATTACGAATACAAGAGGAAAGCATACCGAAAACGGCCTTTCGAACTCGTTATGGTCATTACGAGTTTCTTGTTATGCCTTTTGGTTTAACGAACGCACCAGCGGTCTTCCGGGATTTAATGAACCGCGTGTGCAAGCCGTATCTCGACAAATTCGTCATAGTGTTCATTGACGACATCTTGATATACTCACGATCGGCAGACGAGCATGAGCAACATTTGAGAACCATCTTAGAACTACTCAAGAAGGAGAAACTATATGCAAAGTTTTCCAAATGCGAGTTTTGGATTCGTGAAGTACAATTTCTCGGGCATATAGTGAACGAGAAAGGCATTCAAGTAGACCCCTCGAAGATCGAAGCAATTAAAAACTGGGAAGCACCCAAGACTCCAACTGAAGTCTGACAGTTCTTGGGATTAGCGGGGTATTATCGGAGGTTTATCGAGAATTTTTCAAAAATTGCTCAACCGTTAACCTCCCTTACCCAAAAATACAAGAAATTCGATTGGGGTGAGAAGCAAGAAGAGTCATTTCAACTTCTCAAGGATAAGCTGTGCGAGGCACCAATCTTATCACTACCCGATGGTACCGATGACTTCGTAGTATACTGTGATGCATCGCATCAAGGATTGGGTTACGTACTTATGCAACGGGAGAAAGTTATCGCGTACGCATCGCGTCAACTGAAAGTTCATGAGAAGAAGAATTATACCACTCACGACCTCGAGTTAGGCGCGATGGTATTCGCTTTGAAAATATGGTGACATTACTTATATGGTACTCAGTGTACAATTTTCACGGATCATAAGAGTCTTCAGCACATATTCAATCAAAAGGAACTTAATATGCGTCAGCAACGCTGGATTGAATTGATGAACGACTACGATTGTGAAATTTAGTACCATCCGGGCAAGGCGAACGTTGTAGCAGATGCCTTGAGTCGTAAGGAACGAGTTAGAACTTTGAGAGTTCGAGCCTTAGAGATGACAATTCACACGGATCTTACCACACGAATCCGTGATGCACAACAAGAAGCACTTAAGGAAGAACATCTTAAAGCAGAGTCACTCCGGGGCATGGAAAAACAGTTAGTGCCGAAAGAGGATGGAACTTTGTACTTTGTAGGAAGACTTTGGGTTCCATTCTTTGGAGGCCTTCGAGATCTTATTGTTGAGGAAGCTCATAGGTCGAAGTACTCGATCCATCCTGGATCAGATAAGATGTATCAAGACTTGAAGGAGTACTATGGTGGCCTAACCTCAAAAAGGATATCGCTACTTTTGTCGGAAAATGCTTGACCTGCGCGAAGGTCAAGGCAGTATACCAGAAACCCTTGGGTTTACTGCAACAACCCGAGATTCCCATTTGGAAATAGGTACAGATATCGATAGACTTCATTATGAAGTTATCCAGGACCTCAAGAGGCCATGACATGATATGGGTAATCGTCGATAGGTTGACAAAGTCCGCACACTTCTTGCCGATTCGAGAGAAGGATATTACAGAGAAACTGGCGGTACTCTATCTCAAGGAAATATTGGCTCGCTTATTTCAATCATCTCGGACCGAGATGGTCGCTTCATTTCAAGAATATGGAAGTCTTTTCAAGAGGCCTTTGGATCGCATTTAAATCTAAACACGGCCTTTCATCCACAAACTGACAATCCAAACACTCGAAGATATGCTTCGTGCGTGTGTTATGGATTTGGGCGGCAATTGGGATACTCACTTACCATTGGTTGATTTTTCCTACAACAACAGCTACCACACAAGTATACAAGCTCTCCGCTATGTTGGGCGGAAGCGGGCGATAAACAACTCATGGGTCCGGAGTTAGTCCAAGAGATTACAGATAAAATCTTTCAGATCAGAGACCGTATCAAGGCGGCTCGCGATTGATAAAAGAGCTACGCAGATAAGAGATGGAAGTCGTTATCTTTTGAGGTCGGAGACAAAGTTTTATTGAAAGTCTCGCCTTGGAAGGGCGTAGCAAGATTCGGTAAGCGTGGAAAGCTTAACCCATAATATGTAGGACCATTTGAAATCTTGGAAAAGATTGCCACCATTGCCTACAAGCTGAAGTTACCAGAAGAACTAAGTAGTGTACACGACACATTTCATGTGTCGAATCTTAAGAAGAGTCCAACACAAGAAACAGTTATCATCCCGGTGGATGAAGTTCACATCGACGACAAACTCCAATACACGGAAGAACCTGTTGAGGTCATGGATTGGAAGATCCAGAAAACATGGAAGATCGTTAAAATTTAGTAAAAGTCCGTTGGAACTCTCGACACGGACCCAAGTATACTCGGGAACGTGAAGATCAAATCAAGGCAAAACATCCTCACATGTTTGCGAAGACTCCTACAAAGGATGACTCAGCTTGAATTTCGAGACAAAATTCTCAATAACAGGGGGAGAATGTGACAACTGCCACTTTTCGGTAACTTTCTTACACTTAAAGTACTCATTTTTTAGCTACACTTTTATGCGTTTTGAACATCCGAACTGCATATTTCATGACATACACTTAGAATACTCATAGAATACTTATTTTTGATGCACATGATTCATTTTTATTGAATACAGTTGAAACAGTTTAAACAATGCATCGAAATAACTAGAATAGTACCTAGTAAACTAGTGTTCTGACGAAAACACAGGATCCACAGAAACCATCTAAATGACATCTTTAGGACTCAGACGAAAGTCCAACATCTAATATACATTAAACCCTAACTAGGAATGCAAGGGTTTGGTTTAAAACCTTCCCGAAGCCCAATAACACTAAACACTGCCCGAAAAGCACTAAAAGCGACAATTTCAACACTATTCCGCAGAAATTCTGCAGAAATCAGCATTTTAATCTTTTTGCAACATGTAAAAGTGCTGTTTAACATAGAATTCATATGAGGATACCTCTGGGTATCATCTAAACCAAGAATCACATCAATTCACACAACTTACACAAGCTTAGTGTTCAAATAACAACTAACGGAAACAACGCCAAACGAATATCCGAACGATATCGGATCTTTTTTTTTTGTGACCATCTAATGTTATTTGGATCATTTTGGCCTAGTAATAGTCACTTAACACCTTTAAACACTTAAACACTCAAACATCTAATCAATACTAACAATCACCTAAAGATTCTAATACTTTAAACAAAGAAACAAGTTCACAAGCATGAGACCCCCCCCCCATTGCTCTCGGCCGCACCCCTCTTGTGGGACCCCCCCCTCAACTTGTTTCAACAAATATCTTAGATGTTTACCTACAGTTTGAATGTTGCTTACCAAGTGGATCAAGTGGTGATATGTGGTGAAAGTAATAAACATCTAGTTACCAAAAATCAGTAAGCACTTTCATCTCTTTTTCACCTCATATTACACACACATAAGAAAACTCTCTCAACCTTCATACTTTAGCCAAGAACAACATCAAAAACCTTTACCTTTTTTAGCCTTTCTTTGTTACCTTTTTAGCCTTTCTTTGATGATCAAGATGGAGCTTGATGGTACTTAGGATGATCTAAAGCAACAACAAGTTGGAGAAGTGATTTCCATATATTCAAAAGCTTTCAAACACCAAGATCAACATTTTTCTTTTCTTTGATCATCATCTACATTATCCCTAGCCACAACTGCTAGAAGTAAGCTGTCTAAAATCCCTTTTTCATACTTATTTATGTATATGATTGTTAAAAGAACATGTAATAAACTAAACAATCATACAAAATACTGTGAAAATACAAAGAAGCAAAATAAAAATCATGATATATAAGTTTGTTTATGTTATGATTTGAAGCTTATTTCTTGCATATTTGATCTAGTTTTGATGATTAGCATATGAATAACTTGTTAGATGATGTTTAAAAACATGATCTAACAAGTGTATATGAAAATGTTAAAGGGTTTTTGTTAAGCATAAATATTTAAATGGACGATCATAATCTTTGGTTTTGTTAAAGTATATAAGGTTTTTCACTAAAAATAATACTTTTACAAGATTATAAAAAGAAAACATACAAGATGGGTTTTTATAAAAAGTTTGATAAAACTAGAAGTAAAGCATGGATTTTGAACTAGTAAACATATGTTATGATCATACCAAAACCCTACATGTTATTGATTTCATCTTGTTAAGATTTTGATATAAATCTCATATTTTTTTATTAAGAATGATATGAGAAGATTGTTGGTGATTTCTATAAGAAAAAGATATGTTTTATTAAACATGGCTAAGTATATATTTCAAACGAAATAGGGCCATTTTTCTTAAAAATCACGTGTTATTGATGTGCACAAAATGCAACATATAAATTACATCAGTAATGGCTTAAAACTAACCCTTTTTTAGTACTAATGTTGGAAAAAGTGTGCTTTTGTCTTCCTTTTGTATTTTCAGGATTAAATGAGCTCAAAACAACAAAAGAAGCAAAAAGACAGCAAAATCTAACATAAATACAAGAAAGAGAACAAAAGTGACATGCCCGACCCCCCGACAACATCTTCCCAAGCAAAACAAAAAAGACAGAAGACTGAACACGCCCCGTGCTCACTGAGCACGGGGCCGTGCCCAAGTAGCAGCAGAAAAGACAAACTCATAGAAGCTTCTACTGCCCACCACGGGGCCGTGCCCAGCGGACACGGGGGCGTGGTCAACTTCCTGCAGACGCATTTATTGTAATTGCGAATTACAATTAATGAAGAGAGAGAGTCAGATGGACATGGGGCCGTGCCCGAGCTTCTGTTCAGCCTATAAATAGGAGTGTTTGGAGCTCTTGCAACTCATCCCTTGGCACACCACCTCTCTCACACTTCACCCACCACCCACCACCACCATAACACCATCATCCACCACCATCATTCATTATCCATCATAGAGTGTGTGAGTCGTCTCGGGATCCAAGATTGATCGTAAGAGTTCTTGACAATCAAAGGCCATGTTTGCCTAAGTCTCTTACATCACTTGGTGAAGACAAGTGTTTAGTGCAATACTTTTTATTTTTAATCTTTTGCACTTTTTAATTGGTTTTGTATTAATGACTTTAATTACTAGTTTCTTATGTTGAAGGTGATTCTTCCTTATCGTTTGTCCATGGTGTCTTGGGATTATTTTACTGTCTATATAAAATAAAAGATTTTCACCATTCATATCTCCACGGTATATATGGAGGTATGTTGGCTACCTGGTCGGGGGTTAAGGGAACGGTTTGGAAAGAGTCTTGCCATTGTTCAGTGTATAGATCCTGCCAAGGACCTGGGTCAAATTTAGTAGGACCTCCTTCAATACCCAAAGGTATTGGATGGCGGGGGTCCAAACTCTTTGATCCCCTCATAAGTTAAACTACCACTTTAACGCAGCTACTTAGGACTGTATCCTAGCTGACTCAGACTACTTAGCTGAGGGTAACGTCACCTTCAAAAGAGGGGCCTACCACATTATGCATTAATAACTTAATTAATTATCTTTCAATAATCCGACCATTTAGGATTGTATCCTTGCTGACTCAAACTACTGGGTTGAGGGTAACGTCACCTTCAAAAGAGGGGCTTACTACAATAACTAAGATAATCTCTTAAACAAGTGCAAAAGTGCAAAAATAATCAAAGGTTACACTACACACGAGTCGGATCCAAGTGATTCATCTTATCTATCTGTTTTTATTTTCATTTTATTTTTCAACATTTTAGTTAGTTTTATTTTCTTAGTTTAAAACCTTTTTCTAACATTTTGATTTGATTAGACGTTGAGGATAAACCGGTACTAAAAGCTCTTGTGTCCTTGGATGACCTCGGTATCTTACCAACACTATACTACGTCCACGGAGGGTGCACTTGCCCATATGTGTGTTTAGTGTTAGTAAATATCGTGTTTTATAAATTTAAAACTTGGCTAAAAAGTGTAAAAAGGGCTTAAAATATATACCTAAATTATATTACACCTAACGCACATCAAGTTTTTTGGCGCCGTTGCCGGGGACACAAGGATTTTAAGAAAGCTTAAAATCGACAGCCTAATCAGTTTTTCAAAACCTTTTCAAAACGCGCGCACATTTTTCTGCATTTTAGTTTAGTTTGCATTTACAGTAGCCTGAACACGGGGCCGTGTTCACTGAACACAGGGCCGTGCTACATATTTTTCATTAAAACACCCAGATACAGAGCCTGAACACGGGGTCGTGCTCACAGAACACGCCCCTGTGCTCAACGAGACCAGTAACCTTTAATAAAACGCCCAGATACAGACCGTGAACACGGGGCCGTGTCCAGCCTCTGTTTCCGTCTTTATTTTTGTTTTCTGGTCCCGAGACTTAGTTATGGTCTGTTGAGTGATTCTTATGGATCAATACTCAGGTGGCTACAACTACACCTATGAGGAGGATGATTACATGAGAGACTATTGCACTAATTGTGGTAACCCGCACTCTGTACAATATTGTAACTTATTTCAACCATCCACTTCATACAACTATTATGAGGAGCCCAGGTACGAGCCATCGACTTCATACACATCCTATGAAGACCTAAGGTATGAACCTTCTTCCTCATACTCATAATTTGATGAACCAAGGTATGAGCCTTCGTACTCATACTTTGAGGAGTCGAGATATGAACCACCACCTTCATATACTTATTATGAGGAACCATGGCATGAACAACCCACCTCATATGAGTACTATGAAGAACAAAATTACGACCCTTATCCATCATATACTTACAATGAAGAACAATGGTGTGAAACATCTACTTCATATGGGTACTATGAGGAACCAAGGATCGAACAACCGGATTCAAGCTTTGAGGATCCCGATCCTTTCTCTATCACCGAAGTGGCCGATAAGATAATAGAAAAACTTAAAACTATCGAGTGATACATAAAAGAATCTCACGCAAGGGAAGAGGAGTCCTGCGCAAGAGAAGAATTAAATAAAGAAACGATAGTTGAAGAGTTAAACATGGAAGAACAAATAAGTGAAAAACCGACACATGAGCTAAACAACGAAAAAGGTGAGGCCGACAACGTTAAAATTCAAGAAGAGTCTAATTTTGAAGAAATTAATCTCTTGTCACCTTCTTTTGAAAATCATTTTTAGTATCAACTCATGCTAAGTTTTTAAAAGAGCTAAACACTAACACAAAAGTTGAGGAGATGGTAAGCGTTAAGTTAACCAACGATCAAACTTCGCTAATAAAAGAAGACCCTTTTGAAATTAACATCACACCGGTTTCATGTTTTTTTCAAAATTCATTTATTAGTAACATCACCATTGATAAGGATCTTTGTGTTAACATAATGCCTAATTACATTTTCGAAAAAATTAAGTATTAGTGATTTTGCTCCACTTCAAATACCCATTTTTCTATCTAATCGGAGAGTAATAAAATCAATCGGTGTAGTTGAGGACGTCTTGGTCCAAACAAATCAAATGGTTATTCCAACCGACTTTGTCATCCTCGATGACGCTCCTCTAGTGTTGGGAAGACCTTTTGTAAAAACTCACGAAGCTTTGAAAAACCGGAAGTTTAATAATCTACCTCTTCAATTAGGGGCATTCAAAAGGAGCATAGATCTTGAGCGCTCAATGAAATATCCTTTTGGCAACAATGACCCGCTAATTGAAGATGAAGATGAGCCACCCGATATAAGTGAAAAGATTGACAACTTTGTTGAAGAAGAGGTCGCCATAGAACAAACCTTTAAAGTTCTTGATCTAGATGAGCCCCAAAATAAGGAGTCTCCTAAAGACCCGCCCCTTGAGCTCAAAGAACTTCCAAAAGGTTTGGAATATGCTTTTCTAGACAAAGATGGTAATTCACCTCTAATTATTTCGTCTAGATTAAATAGTGTAGAAAAAGAAAAATTAATTAGACTTTTGAAAATACATAAAAATGCGATCGCTTGGAAGCTTGTAGATATAAAAGGAATAAGCCCTTCCATGTGCACGCACAAAATTCTGATGAACGATGACTACAAACCAGTAATACAACCACAAAGGAGAGTAAATCCAAATGTCCAAGAAGTGGTTAAAAATGAGGTCATCAAACTACTTGACGCCGGACTTATTTATCCTATCTCTGATAGTCCATGGGTGAAACCTGTCCAAGTAGTCCCAAAGAAAGGATGTATGACGGTAATAACTAATGAAAAGAATGAATTAATACCAACGAAAACCGTCACAGGATGGAGAGTATGCATAGACTATAGATGATTAAATGAAGCAATAAGGAAAGACCATTTTCCTTTGCCCTTCATTGATCAAATGTTAGAACGACTATCCGGTCATAAATTTTACTGTTTCTTGGATGGTTTTTCAGGTTACTTTCAAATTCCGATAGCACCTGAAGACCAAGAAAAGACAACTTTCACATGCCCCTATGGAACTTTTGCTTATCGACGCATGCCATTCGGTCTAAGTAATGCCCCTGCAACATTCCAACGTTGCATGGTGTCCATCTTCCATGATATGATAGAAAAGACAATGGAAGTCTTCATGGATGACTTTTCTATCTTTGGAGATTCATACGACCAATGCCTCGATAACCTCGAACGAATGCTATCCCGATGTTAGGAAACTAACCTCGCCCTTAACTGGGAAAAATGCCATTTCATGGTAACAGAGGGAATAGTACTCGGTCACAAGATCTCGAGCGAAGGAATGGAAGTTGATCGAGCAAAAATAGACACAATTTCTTGATTACCTCCACCCTCCTCCGTTAGAGCAATCAGAAGTTTCTTAGGGCATGCAGGATTTTATAGACAGTTTATCAAAGACTTTTCGAAAATTTCAAGACCTCTAACAAAGTTACTTGAAAAAGATGCGCCTTTCATCTTTGACAAGGATTGCAATCAAGCATTTCTAACCCTCAAGGAAATGCTAGTCAATGCACCTATCATGATAGCGCCCGATTGGAAATTACCTTTCGAAATCAAGTGTGATGCAAGTGACTTTGCAGTTGGAGCAGTCTTGGGACAAAGAAAAGAAAAGCATTTCCACCCAATTTATTATGCTAGTAAAACACTTAATGATGCACAAGAGAATTACACAACCACTGAAAAAGAATTACTAGCTGTGGTATTTGCTTTTGATAAATTTCGTTCTTACCTTGTTCTTTCTAAAACTGTAGTCTATACAGATCATGCAGCCATCCGATACCTCTTCAAGAAACAAGACGCAAAACCCCGTTTGATCAGGTGGATTCTACTCCTCCAAGAATTTGATATTGAAATCAAAGACAAAAGAGGGGCAGAAAACACAGCAGCAGATCATCTTTCATGCCTAGAAGACCCAGCTTTGGAGGCAACCAAGGATGAGCAAATCAACAAAAAATTTCCAACAGAGTCCTTGGAAATCGCGGAATGTAGACAAGAACCATGGTATGCCGACTACGCTAACTACTTAGCTAGCGGTATAGTCACCAAAGGATGGCCACATCACCAAAGAAAGAAATTATTTGCTGATGTAAAGCATTACTTTTGGGAAGACCCTTATCTTTTCAAAATATGTGCTGACCAACTCATCTGAAGGTGCGTACATGGCAGCGAAGCACGAAGAATTCTCCGCCATTGTCATGAAGGTCCATATGGAGGACATCATGGTGCCGCTAGTACCGCATGAAAGGTATTTGATTCAGGATTTTATTGGCCGACCATTTATAAAGATGCGCAAAGTCTTGTCAAGACATGTGATGCTTGCCAAAGATCAAGTAATATTTCTTCCAAAAACGAAATGCCACAAAATGGCATTCTCGTTTGTGAAATTTTTGATGTGTGGGGACTCGATTTCATGGGACCTTTCCCACCGTCAAAAGGAAACAAATATATACTTGTGGCAGTCGATTACTTGTATAAATGGGTTGAGGCCGAGGCACTTCCAACAAATGATGGAAGAGTAGTGGTAAGATTTATGAAAAAATTATTCTCTCGTTTTGGAACACCTAAAGCATTAATAAGTGATAGAGGTACCCATTTTTGCAATCATCAAATCGAAAAAATCCTAACAAGATATGGGGTCTATCACCGGGTCTCAACAGCATACCACCCTCAAACAAACGGACAAGCCGAAGTGACTAATAGAGGTTTAAAACGAATACTTGAAAAAACCGTAGGTTTAAATAAAAAGGAATTGGCCGATAAATTAGATGATGCTTTATGGGCTTTTCGAACTGCTTATAAAACCACTATAGGCACAACCCCATATAAGCTCGTCTATGGAAAAAGTTGTCATTTGCCGGTAGAAATAGCCCACAAGGCCTACTGGGCAATAAAAAATGTAAACTTGGATTTAGAATTTGCAAGCAAAAATCGATTTTGTCAATTAAATGAATTAGACGAATTAAGGAATTATGCATACTCTAACTCGGAAATTTATAAGGAAAGAATGAGAAATTTACATGACAGATACATTAAACTTAATGAATTTCGAGCAGGAGATCAGGTTCTATTGTTTAATTCACGACTTCGATTATTTCCGGGTAAACTAAAATCTAGGTGGTCAGGACCTTTTTCCATCACCCATATTTTTCCTCACAGTGAAGTAGAAATTAAATCTCGGAATGGAATTCCATTCAAAGTCAATGGCCAACGGCTGAAACTCTATCGAGGGTCCATTGAGGATGAAGAGGAAGAGATCTCGCTCTAAACGGTCGACAAGTAAAGGCATCCACTTCATACCTGGTATGTTACGAACAAGTGGGTAAACATCGAAATCGGTAAGTCTTCTAACCAAGTTTTTGGGAAAACAGGGCACTCACACGAGCACTAAAAAAAATTTCAAAAACTTTGCTCGGCACGGGGCCGTGTCCGCGCAACTGTTGGGATAAAACCCTCTTTTCATATCAGTTACATCATTCCACACGCCCCGTTTCCCCGAAAAACGCTCTGTTCCAGGCGATTTTTCGCAGATTTTCGACGTCTCCTCTCGTTCTAACAACATCAAGGTATGATTCTATCATCATTAGTAGTTAGATTAGTTACTTGCATGTAGTTAAAACATAAAAAATTTGGGGAAAAATCTAGGGTTCTTGAAGTTCATCCGGATCAAGACTCAAATTTTTGCTATAAGCTGTTAGCATTAGTTTAGATTAGTATAATGGGAAGTAAATACACTTGTATTGTTGATAGATTTGCCCGATTTCTCATGAAAACCCCAAACCCTTGTTTTTGAACCGAAAAAGATGAAATTGAAAGGGTAAACGGTTTGTTTTGGGAAAAAAGGCACTTGGGGTTTCATTTTCGGGAGAAACCGTACCTACTTGGCCAAAAATTTTCAGATTTTCGAGACCAGGTCAAAAAATGCAATTTTTGAGTAACAGACGCCTGGACACGGGGTCGTGCCCGCTGAGCACGGGGCCGTGTCCAGCTCACTGTTTGCAGTTTCTTCCGAAAATCTCACTGTTTAGTGCTAACTTTTTGTGTATTCTTTCAGATGTCGAAGAAGTTCAAAAGATTCAACGCAAATGAGCTCGATGCTAAGGCCAGATATGACACATTTCAAACAAGACCCGAAGAATACCCAAGGCAAGAATGCACGGACCTCTAAGCCATGGTGAACCAACTTGACCGGTTCAACAACCTCGTTACCGGCCCACTAAGGGTTGCCTTAACCATTCGACTTCGATCGGTACACGAGTGCACCATGGAGTTCTACAGCACCTTCACTTTTAACTCAAGGTGCGACCCTTTCGACAATGAGGGTGTTGCATTTCGGTGTGGTGGAACTAGGTACTAGATCTCTATGGCACAATTCGGGGCAATAGTGGGGCTGTATGCGGAAGAAGATTCGGGAAGTGAAGAAAACACTGGGGGAATGTGAGAGTTGGATGAAAACGCACGCCAAGCCGCATGGGCTCAGATTGGGGAAGGATATTACAATCCGAGCAGTACTAAGAGCACTAAGCTAAGGGATCCGCTCTATCGCTACATTCATAGGCTCCTTGCTTACTCTCTTAGTCAGAGACATGACAGCAGCGACGTTGTTGGGTTGAGAGATTTGGTAGTCCTCCACTGCATTCACACCCGAAGACCCCTCGATGTTCCATTCCTCCTACTCCGGAACATGCATCTGAACCGGCTTGCTCATGCACCAACCCCTATTTTCTCCTGGGTGTATCGCCTCTTCAAGCACTTCACGCGCATACCTAGGTTTTTTGAAAGGAACCCATGGTCAGGACGAGTTGACGTACACATTTGTCGCTCCATGAACCTAATCTATGAGGCGGAAGATGGGTCAGTAAGCTTTCAAAGGATGCAAGGTCATGCATGGAACCCGCAAGAAGCACTAGTCTTTCACGCTCCACCTCCCCAATACCAGTACCAACCCCACGGTGAACCAGGCCAGTCCTCCTCACAAGGAGGTGGTTTTCCTAACTTTCAGAGTTTACATGATCTTTTGCAAGAAAACCTTATGTGCACCAGGAACACCTACAACCTCGCCAACGACACATACCACCGGGTCGGAGCCATTGAAAGAAACATCACCGATATCCAAGATGACATCGGGAGCATCCGGGAGTATATGGCGGGGCATGGGGAAGGAGGTGATGACAGTGATGAAGACATGGACTAGGCGGGTGGAGTAGGGGTAGGAGCGGCTGGTTGGTGATCCTACAGGTTAAATTCCCTTTCTATCGAACAATTTCCGGCCTGCGTGCCGAAGTGTTGAACAATTTACTTTTCCTAACTTATTTATATTTTCTACTTTTGTTTTTATCTTTTAACTTGATGGTTTGGATGCTTAACTTGGTAATTTAGGACGTTTGGTATTGTTTGGTGTGGTATTTACTGATAAAACAGGTACAAACGAGGCTTAGAGTGCGAAACATTAGTACTACTAAAGCCAGGACAGGAAAACCGGAAAAAGAAACTTGTTTTTCAGCCTTGCAGACTGTCCACACGGGGTCGTGTCCGGCCGACACGCCCCCGTGTCCACCTTCCAGACCTGCTGTTTGTTTAATTTCTACAGATTTTTGCCAGACACGGGGTCGTGCCCAGCCGACACGCCCCCCTGTCCATCTTCTGTAAGTTTTCGTTACTGGCAGTTGAACACGGGGTCGTGTCCAACCGACACGGAGCCGTGTCCAGGATGCCAGCAACATAAAATTTTGCTTTTAACACCATTTTACACATTCAATCAACCTAAAAATTTATTTTTGGGACACATTGAGGACAATGTGTAATTTAAGTGTGGGGGGGGATGCTAAAACCTTGAATCTTGCAAGTCCTAATAACAAGCCTTACACAAAACTCTATTGGAACCGCTAATCACCCCAAATTTTTTTCAAAAAAAATTTACATTTTTTTTACTTGTCTAAGTTTAAGTTGGGAATTCAAGTTCTAACGAGGTTATATTTAACAAATTTACAACCGATAGCGTCGTGATAAAAAGAACCAACATAAGAAAATTATGAAAAGGCATAACAAACTTAGTTAAAATTTGATTATATATACTTGATCACATAAAAACCCTTTCCCACAAAAGTGAGTTTTGAGCCTTTATCGAGCATACAAATACATATTTTTACACTAAATGCTCATTTTTCGTTTTTTGTGTGAATAGCCGCTTGGTTCGTACGACTCTAGAACTTGACACAACAATACATTCCCAGTCCTTACCAACTTAAACCCGAGTAAGTAAATGATGGAGGCATTAGGACTAACCATTTTTCTTTCTACACCATTATTTTTCATTTTTTTTACCACCTACCCAAAATCCCCCTAGTTAACCCCTTTGAGCCTAAACCTTTTCATTTCTTAACCCAACACAATCACCCTTTTTACCCACCTAAACCTTTTTATTTTAACCCTTTTTTTTAGTAACAATGTTCGGTTTTCTTATGACTTGAAAAAAAATTTTTGGTGAAACCAAACAAACAAACAAGTTCATCAAAAATAACTTTGTTTGAAACAAATGGTTCATCAAAATAAAATAAAAATGTGGAAAATAAAAAAGTCTTTCAAAAACTGACGTTTGTTACGCTTTTTCGCCCTTTTACTAACCACTAACCCAACCACCCACCTTTAACCCAAGCCTAACCCTTCACCCAAAAAGTCCTCTTGATATTTACAAAGGTATATAGTTAAAAAGGAGGAGGATTGATTGCTTGGCAAGCTTATGGTAGAAGTAAGTTCCATGCCGCTCTCGAGTGATTCACTAAAAATGCACCTTCGGCTGAGTGTTGAGTAATCCCCCGTGAGGTATGTGAACTTGTATATAAATGGAATTTTAAAGAGGTATGTTATGCCCTAATAAGTAATTTATCATAAGAACCGTTTTTAATAAATCATGACGAATAGGATTGTAAATAAATAAAAATAAAACCTAAATAATCTTGGAAATCCCGACACTCTATGACAAGCCCAAAAACCTTCTCTTCTACCCATTCCATTTGGGTGTGAATAATGCCACATTATAAAGAGTTTTGCTTGAGGACATGCAAAGATTCAAGTGTGGGGGTATTTGATGTGCACAAAATGCAACATAAAAATTACATCAATTGTGGCTTAAAACTAACCCTTTTTTAGTACTAATGTTGGAAAATGTGTGCTTTTGTCTTCCTTTTGTATTTTCAGGATTAAATGAGCTCAAAACAATAAAAGAAGCAAAAAGACAGCAAAATCTAACATAAATACTAGAAAGGGAACAAAAGTGACATGCCCGACCCCCCGACAGCATCTTCCCAAGCAAAACAAAGAAGACAGAAGACTGAACACGCCCCGTGCTCACTGAGCACGGGGCCGTGCCCAAGTAGCAGCAGAAAAGACAAACTCATAGAAGCTTCTACTGCCCACCACGGGGCCGTACCCAGCGGACACGGGGGCGTGGTCAACTTCCTACAGGCGCATTTATTGGGGTAATTGAGAATTACAATTAATGAAGAGAGAGAGTCAGATGGACACGGGGCCATGCCTAGCGGACACGGGGCCGTGCCCGAGCTTCTGTTCAGCCTATAAATAGGAGTGTTTGGAGCTCTTGCAACTCATCCCTTGGCACACCACCTCTCTCACACTTCACCCACCACCCACCACCACCATAACACCATCATCCACCACCATCATCCATTATCCATCATAGAGTGTGTGAGTCATCTCGGGATCCAAGATTGATCGTAAGTGTTCTTGACAATCAAAGGTCATGTTTGCCTAAGTCTCTTACATCACTTGGTGAAGACAAGTGTTTAGTATAATACTTTTTATTTTTAATCTTTTGCACTTTTTAATTGGTTTTGTATTAATGACTTTAATTACTAGTTTCTTATGTTGAAGGTGATTCTTCCTTATCGTTTGTCCGTGGTGTCTTGGCATTATTTTACTGTCTATATAAAATAAGAGATTTTCACCATTCATATCTCCACGGTCTATATGGAGGTATGTTGGCTACCTGGTCGGGGGTTAAGGGAACGGTTTGGTAAGAGTCTTGCCATTGTTCAGTGTATAGATCCTGCAAAGGACATGTGTCAAATATAGTAGGACCTCCTTCAATACCCAAAGGTATTGGATGGCGGGGGTCCAAACTCTTTGATCCCCTCATAAGTTAAACTACTATTAAAACTTTAAGCCATCTACTTAGGACTGTATCCCTGCTGACTCAGACTGCTTAGCTGAGGGTAACGTCACCTTCAAAAGAGGGGCCTACCACATTATGTATTAATAACTTAATTAATTATCTTTCAATAATCCGACCCTTTAGGATTGTATCCTTGCTGACTCAAACTACTAGGTTGAGGGTAACGTCACCTTCAAAAGAGGGGCCTACTACAATAACTAAGATAATCTCTTAAACAAGTGCAAAAGTGCAAAAATAATCAAAGGTTACAATACACAGGAGTCGGATCCAAGTGATTCGTCTTGTCTATCAGTTTTTATTTTCATTTTATTTTTCAGCATTTTAGTTTGTTTTATTTTCTTAGTTTAAAACCCTTTTCTAACATTTTGATTTGATTAGACGTTGAGGATAAACCGGTACTAAAAGCTCTTGTGTCCTTGGACGACCTCGGTATCTTACCAACACTATACTACGTCCACGATGGGTGCACTTGCCCATATGTGTGTTTAGTGTTAGTAAATATCGTGTTTTATAAATTTAAAACTTGGCTAAAAAGTGTAAAAAGGGCTTAAAATATATACCTAAATTATATTACACCTAACGCACATCAGTTATAAAAACTATCATTTTTGACAAAATCTTTATTAGAATATAAAGATTTTAAAGAATAGTTTTTATAAAAGCAAAACTAGATATAAATATATATTTTTGAGAAAATATATATTTAGTTATCATAACAACTTATGTGCAATGTGTTATTTGGTTGTATTAGTTATATGTATGAAAACTAGGAACTTGAATACAATGGTACAAATAAACAAAAGACACATTACAACTAAAGTCTTACAAGACTACACAAAAATACACCTTAAAAACAAGTTACGGACGATCCGAGCCTTCGGACACAACTTATGGACAAATCAGACTTACGGACAAATATACGGACTATATATGTAATACCGACTATAATACACAATATATCGACTACTTGGTAAACTACGTTTTCTAAACCGAATAAATAACCATATATTTTCTATAATGTACAAAATATATTACTTATGGTTTTTATTAAAAAGGTATTGTTTTTGAAATATATAAATATACATATATATTTCTTACCATCTAAAATATATTGTTTTAGTAAAAGACTAAAAATTATATTTTTAGAACTAATCTTAAAAATAGATTATTTTTAAGATATTTTCTATACCTTTTACCAAGTATAACATATATATTTTTATGAAATATATCTTAGAATATATAAGTATATATTCTAAGAATACAAGATCACATATAACAAACACGCGGACATATGTATTCCTATACGTGCAACGATATGCACATTCACTTCACCTAACACTTGGTGAAAATACATTTATACAACCACGATACAACTCACGAGATACAAGAATATATATATTTGGCGAAATATATATACACGAAACAGTTATCAGTTGATACATCTAAAACACAGTTCAACGAACAACAAAGACATAAAAGTCTTAACACATATTCAAGATAAAAGACTTGTACTCAAGTCATTACGATACCGAAGTGTCTAACAAATATAGAACTTTGGTAGGTCGTGACACTATTCATGAAGACCGCACGTGAGATCACAGTTACTTACCATTCACGGACGCAATTCTGTGAGTTCATGCCCCCTATTCTTTTAAATGTTTTACAACTTTACAACTATCGGGGAAAATACATGTTCAATCGTATGTTAAAGTCATGGAATGAAACACCTTAGATCATGTGCGAATAGGGTTATACATCTAAGCACCATTAATCCAGATTGGACCTAGGTACAAGTAGTTAGATCTAATGGGTTTTGGCGAGCCCCACTCTAGGTCGTGGACCCATACAGAAGAGTTCTTTTGTGTCCCAGTCGATAGTAATCGACACAAAATCGTCTAGGTTTGGATTGCTTCCTTTTTCGTCACACATATTAATGTCCTTGCAAAACATTAATGATCAATGATTTCATTGACGCTTTACATACTACAACTTACATTTTAAATACATCTTTTACAACTAAACTGCATGAATTCGCCAACTTTTGTTGATGTTTCCCAAACTTAACATGTATTTCAGGGAATTAGTGGACCAAGACGGGATTCTCAAAACAAGATAACAAGTATCCGAACTCCATGCCATCTTTTGGAGGGTTTGCCTGTTATATACCGCCTCTTTGCGGCAATATAATGGTCTAGCCTTAGTAGCTCACTTTCATTTTGATGTAATAAACAATGACACTTTACTTTTCTGTTAATGGTTTGTAACCGAAACACTAAACTTATGATGTAATCTTTTGAAACAATTATGTAATGGCAATAGAGTATGTTTTATTCATATAGTATGTTCATGTACAACGATATTTATGCAATGAAAACCATACAGATCAGACCTCGCGCTTCCGCTATAAGCGGTTGTGACAATAACAATCTATTCTAATAAACGATTTTAAAAAATGCCATGTGTATAACCATTTTTTCCTACTATAATTTTCTAATTTTCCATATAGAAATTAATATTTTTAACAAATATAATAATTAGTATCAATTTTTTTGAGCTATACATGTGCCCCCTAAATCTAAATCGTTTTTCAATATAAAAACCTATACTTAACAATATCCCTATCCCTAATTGTATATATATTGTAAAACACCTATTACTTACCATATTACATAACTATTCAAATTTCGAGTTAATACTACATATGCTAAGTTTTATTGATTAAAACATAAATGTTTATAGTCTATATTGATTATGATATGACACTTAATTATTATTTGCCTATAATACAAGATTTATAAGTGGTATTAACTGTAAGTCCCGTAGAGGATCTTTCAATGATATCAACTCGAATCTTGTGTTTGTGCGGAATCCAAACACAAGACAATCCAAGACTAATAAACCAAAAACAATAAATCAACACAAAACTTATCTTGCATTCATCAAAGATGACTGATACAAGATGAGACAGAGGTTTCGGGTGGCACTCCTTGAACTCGAAAACTACTGATCAACCTCTAACCAGATTATGAGGTTTACATATATACTACCATACTCGGGCCTAAAGCCCCTAATCTAAGCCCAGCCGAAACCACCTTGACCCGTTACATAATTCGACCCAAAACAGCTTAATTAAACACATTACAAGCCCAATCCAGATAACAATCCCATTTTAAATCCTTTTTGAATGACAGAAATCTAACATCGTACTTAATATGGGTCGTATAGGCCTATACGACCCGTATAGGGTTTGCACGTGATCACTTTCTGTCGGGAATATGTGACAACACTACAAGAAAAGACCAGTTTTAGCGGTGACACCTTTAGCGGCGACAGGCCATTTGTCGCCGCTATTGGTCGATCCGCATCAAACCCAACCCAGCCGTTGATCATTATTCTGATCTAACGGTTGGGGATTAAAGAGGCAATACCGGCGACGCGTTAGGGTTAATAGCGGCGACACCCTGTCTCCGCTAAAGGTAGGTGTCCCACTTTAATCCCCAACCACACAAATCTTATCCTGGTTAACCCTGGTTAACCCAATACCGGCGACAAAAGAACCAGTAGCAGCGACAAGACGTCGCCGGTAAAAGTCTTTCCGTAAAGTCCCTATACAGCGCCATTTCTTCCCTCCTTCTTCACTTTTTCCCCCAAACTCTTCATCTTACCGCCGGAGAACCGCCTTTTTTCACCAAATCAGTTAGTTTAACTTGTTTTTTTTGTTAAATCTCTTCTATATTTTGTTATCTACATGTTATAGACTTTAATTTTTGCTCGTTTTTGTGTATATTTATGTTTATGGAAGAAAATTCGGATCACCACCATCACCTCTCCGGTCACCACCATCACTTCTCCGGTCACCACCTCGTTTCCGCGGTCTATATCTACTTGAAAGCTTGAAATTACGGTTAGTTTTATATGAGTTTTTTCAAAGTTTAGATATTGTATAATTTTTTGTTTAGTTATGTAAATGTATATATAAGAATATATGTATGTATGTAAATGTTTGTGAAAATGTATAATGTAGGTGTATTTGGTGAAAATGAGTATATGTAGGTGTATATATTTGTGTATGTAGGTGTATGTAAAGATGTATATTTGTATGTAAATGAATTATTGTTTGTTTTGGTATGTAAATGTATAGTGTAGGTATATGTTAGTATGTCAAATGTATAATGTAGGTGTATTTGATGAAAATGTGTATATGAAAATCTATGTATTTGTGTATGTAGGTGTATGTAAACATGTATGTGGGTATGTAAGTGTATGAATGAATGTATGTATGTAGGTGTATGTTAGTATGTTGGTGAAAAATGTGTATGTTAGTATGTATGTTTGTATAAAGTATAATGTAGGTGTATTTGGGGAAAATGTGTATATGAAAATCTATGTATTTGTGTATGTAGGTGTATGTAAGCATGTATGTGGGTATGTAAGTGTATGAATGAATGTATGTATGTAGGTGTATGTTAGTATGTTGGTGAAAAATGTGTATGTTAGTATGTATCTTTGTATAAAGTATGCAAATGTGTATGTTAGTATGTAACTTTGTATAAAGTATGCAAATGTGTATGTCAAATGTATAATGTAGGTGTATTTAAAAAAAATGAGTATATGAAACTCTATTTATTTGTGTATTTAGGTGTATGTAAGCATGTATGTGGGTATGTAAGTGTATGAATGAATGTATTTATGTAGGTGTATGTTAGTATGTTGGTGTAAGTGTATAAATTATATGGTTTTGATCAAAATGTGTGTTTGTTTATGTGTAGGTTTGAAAAAAATGTTAAAGTTTGATAATTTGTATATTTGTGTTTAGGTTTTAAAACATTTATATTTAAATTTGACAAATATATACTAGTTAGGAAATGCCCTCTTTATATTAAAATCATCATTTAAAACATAACGAACATAGAAAATACCCGCCAAAATTGAAATCATCATTTCAAACATAACGAGCTAAGAAAACACCCAATCGAAATTGAAATCATGATTTAAAACATAACATTCCGCCCAAAATTTAAAACAATCATTAAGAACATAACAAGCTTAAAAAATTGTGCCCGTGTTTGAATTAATCATTTTAAACATAGCGAGCTTAGAAATACCCGCCCGAAATTGATTTAGAAACTAATTTTGGGTTGTCCCCGTTTATCTTGGGACTGCTTTTTGAATACTTTATCTCATTTAGGATGTGAATGTGTATTACATGATTGTTTGTTTAAGAAGGATTCGGTTATCATTTTCTCTTTGCTCCTCGGGTATATATATCATTACATATATACTTGGGAGCTAAGAGGAAATGCTGCCGAATTTTTCTTAAACAGACAATCATGTAATACACATTCACATATGAGATAAAGTGTTCAAAAAGTGGGTTTAGCAGCCTACCCTTGTCATGTTAATCCTAAATTAGATTTTCTTTCAGTTGCATAATGCCTATCGATAAAAGTTAGATTGATTCCCCACGTCATTCACCTCACTACAAGCAAGGACTCGAGTCATTTATCGAGATGTGTGAAAGAGTGATAAAAAACCACGATGAAGTTAGATGTCCGTGTACCAAATGTAAAAATTCCGGCTTAAAAACTATGGCAGAAATGAAATACCATTTGCGTATTAACAGTTTTTGGAAGGAATACATGAAGTGGTCCTATCACAGGGACACGACTCCAATTGCAGAAGTAAACGATGTTGCGCCACAAGATGGTATGGTAAACGTTATTGAAGACATTAGGGGGGAGCGTATGGAAGAAGATACATACCTTAACCAAGAGAACTCGAATGGAGATGGTAGCAGTGTTGTTGATGATTTTGAAGACCTGGTGAAGGAAGTTGAAACAGAATTATATCCTGGTTGTACCAAGTTTTCTTCTATCGACTTTTTAGCAAAGCTTATGAATATAAAGGATATGTACCATTTTCAAAATGAAGGAGTAGATCGACTCCTCTCGTTGTTGCGAGAGTTAATGCCAGAAGGCAACAAGATTCCCCCTTCGTATTATGTAGCTAAGAAGACATTTAAGAAGATTGGTTTGGCATATGAGATGATAGATGTGTGCACAAATGATTGTGCTCTCTTTTGGAAAGAAAACGAGTCCTTGCAAAATTGTCCCGTTTGTAATGAGAGTCGATGGGTCGATAAAGACACAAAAGGCACGAAGGTGGCTCGTAAGGTGTTACGATACTTTCCTTTGACACCTACACTACGACGTTTGTATTGTTCAAGGCACACAGCGAAAGATATGATATGGCATAGTACCAGACGATCGGAAGATGGGACTATGCGTCATCCAGTTGATGGATCTGCATGGCAAGACTTTGATAAAAAGTACCCAAACTTCGCGATGGAGCCACGAAATGTTCGCTTAGGGCTTGCAGCTGACGGTTTTAATCCCTTTAACAACGGTAGTGGATCCTCGACTCATAGCACGTGGCCGGTTATACTCACCACATATAATCTGCCTCCCTGGCTATGCATGCGAGAGTCCACATTCATGTTGACCTTGTTGATTCCTGGCCCTAAATCATCGGGGAAAGACATAGACGTTTTCCTTAGACCGTTAGTGGATGAGCTTAAGCAATTGTGGTAGACAGGTGTACGTACTAAAGACGCAGCAACAAACACATACTTCACAATGAAGGCGACGTTGTTATGGACCATAAATGACTTTCCAGCCCGTAGTAGCCTATCAGGTTGGAGCGGACAAGGCTACATGGCATGCCCAACTTGTAACCAAGACACTCCTTCAATACGTGTAACTGGTAAATGTGCTTATGTTGGTCATCGCCGGTTCTTAGATGCCAACCATCCTTGGAGAACAAGTCTCGACTTTAACGGGAGACCCGAGACACGAGACCCTCCGAGACAGTTTAGCCCAGCTGACATAGAAGCTCAACTAGGTCGTTTAATTAATCGTCTACCAGGCAAGCATCCAGATTTTGGAGGTGGGAGGATAACCCGGTCAGATTTCGAGTTGAACTGGTCCAAAAGTAGCATATTTTTTTACCTTGAGTATTGGTCTTCTCTGCAGCTGAAACATAACTTAGATGTAATGCATATAGATAAAAATGTGTGCGACAGCTTGCTCGGTACTCTTCTAATGAACGATAAGAGCAAAGACACGCCAAATGCGCGGTCCGACTTGGAAAAACTAAACATTCGGCCGTCACAATGGCTGAAACAATCGGGTGGCAAGTTCTTAAGTCCCCACCCAAAGTACTCATTCAAGTCCGATGATCGAAAACTTTTTTGTCAGTTTATAAAAAATGTTAAATTACCAGATGGGTTTGGATCTAATATCAGTAAGAGGGTGACAGATAACAATGCTAACATTACCGGGTTGAAATCTCATGACTGTCATATCCTCATGCAACGTTTGATACCGATTGGGGTTAGAGGGCTTTTGACTAAAGATACATCAAAACCAATAGTAGACCTTTGTATGTTCTTTAAGCAACTTTGCTCTAGAACACTATCGGTGGATGATATGAAGAAAGCAAAGGATGACATTGTTACCATCTTATGCAAGTTAGCGATGATTTATCCACCTGCGTTTTTTGACATTGTGGTTCATTTACTTGTGCATTTACCTGATGAAGCGATTGCGGGAGGTCTAGTAGCTTTTAGATGGATGTATCCATTTGAAAGGTACATGAAAAAACTAAAGAACTATGTCAAAAACCCGGCAAGGCCTGAAGGTTGTATAGCTGAAGCTTATGTGTTTGAAGAAGCTCTAACATTTTGTTCAATGTACCTTAAAGATGTTCAGACTAAGTTCAATCGCCCAGATAGAAACGATGATGTCGTTGTTGAAAAAAGAAAGTTATGGGTGTTTGAGTCCAAATGTCGTTATGTTGGCGCAAGAAAGGAGAAATATCTATCATTCATCGAAAAAAGCAAGATGGAATGGTTTGTCCTCGAAAACTGCGCAGAAGTTAGGGAGTACATGAAGTGAGTGCTTCTATCTTTAACATTTCATAATCTGTTAATTGGTATTTCTCATTCCTTTCTTATATTTGTCATCAATGTAGTGAATTCAAACATACACATCCCCATGATGATCTTAAAACCAAATTTCCGGGATGGTTTCTCCATAAGGTATAATACATATATAACAGTCATTACTCTATACTTGCTAGGTAATACATATATATCAAACATTATTACTCTATATTTGTTAGGTCCATTCGATGAAAACATAAAATTCTCCAGAATTCCACCCGGAGTTGTATGCTCTTTCAATTTGTGCGAAAATGACTGCTTACACTTACACTCCTTGCATAGTCAACGGTGTTAGGTTTAAGACACTTGAACGTGATGCAAAATGCGCAACGCAAAACTCTGGCGTGGAAGTGGTTGGAGAGAACGGTGTGAAATTTTATGGCCAATTAGAAGAAATTATTGAGTTGCGTTATACAAATGATTATTCCACTGTCCTATTTCGGTGCAAGTGGTTTGATACTCAAAGGGGTGTAAACCATGACAATAATATCACCAGTATAAGCACTGAACATGAATGGGACAAAGACGATCAACTCATATTTGCTTCGCAAGCCAAACAAGTGTTCTTCATCCAAGAAACATCTCGAAACCAAAAAAATAAACATAGGTGGGTAGTCGAAAATGTTAATCATCGAAGAATTTGGGATCAGCCATTAAGTGATGACCGCGTCAATAAGGTTCAAAATGTTGACTAACACTTAGAAGATAGGGACATTTTCGACAACAACTCTTCATCTGACTGTCCACTTGTCATTGACTTGACCCAATACTTTCAAATTGGATCTTCTCATGTTATTGCGGGTGAGCCTTCAATTGAAGTTGATCCCCCAACGGCCACCGTCGATGAAGTGTTTGAAGTCGAGACTGATAGTGATGAGGTCGAGGCTGATTATGATGAGGATGATCCCGATTATGTGGAGTCTGACTAAAAGAAAAGTTATTGTAATTTATATTGATTTGTAATTGATAAACACTTGTTTGAAATATTTATTGTAATTTGAGTTACACTTGTTGTACTTTCCCTTAATTTCTATTAGATACACATGCTGTAACATTTGTAACTTTATAGGGATTATGTTTTCTGTATTGTTGATATTCGCTTATCTGATGGCTGATGTGGCCCCCTGCGGACATGGGGGTGACGGCGCTGGTGATCCACCGCTTCCTCCTGGTGGATTTCATGGCACACACGAGACAGACGGTAAGTCTTTTACTAAATTATTTTGTAGTCCTTATATTTTTTATATTATAAATGTTGTTACTAATTATTTTTGTTTTAATTACAGCGGTTCCCCCGAAGAGGGTTAGGGGGAAAGCAAAAAACGAGAAACTAAGGCGTCTGGTAAAAGCGGGGGGGCCTGTATCGCTTACGTTTGACAGGCAGGTGACGTATCGCTTACGTTTGACAGGCAGGTGACGTATACCCCTGTTGGTAAAACAAGGGATATGTTTTCACGGGAGGTCGGCCTGTATATGTGGCGGTCCATCCCGTTCGATAAAATTGGATGGGATAACGTTGAACAACATTACAAGGATGCCCTCATGAACCACTTACGGGTAAATAACTTATATGCATAAAATTTTATCGAATATTTAAGCACATGCAAATCTAATTTATATATGATATTTTAACTTTTTTATTTAATTTGTAGGAAAATTTCAATTTTGATGAAGTGGAACGTGATATAGAGGCCAAAAACTTGACGGGTGGCATTAGGGCTGTGCTTATGAAGCGGTACTCTGACCGCAAGCACGATGTTAAAAAATTATTTAAGAGCAAGGGAGGTTACAATGATCTTGAGAGTGCAAGGGCATTCCATCCCCCGGATATGCCCTATGATAACTGGTTGAGAACCATCGAAGGTTTCCGGGAAGAAAAATATATTAAAAGAAGCAAGGCCAACACACTAGTACGCGAGAAACAACAATTCCCATACCGTGGGGGGACATCTTCGTACGGTAGCACCGCCTATAAAATGTAATGTTTTATGTATGTGTGCGTGTGTGTAAGCTTTTGTTTATTTAATGTCTAATCTAAGTTTAATGTTAAACAGGATATAGGTTGGGTACCTACATATGCTAAAACCCACACGGACAATCAAGGGAATTGGGTTGATCCGGTTGCTGAACAAAATTACGTAAGTATTTCTTTTAAGTATTATTTTCTATAACAAATATATATATATATATATATATATATATATATATATATATACACATATATATTTAATCATCTTCGTAAAATACAGCGGAACATACAACACGCGACAAGTGAATGGAGCGGTGAGGGTGCGCCAATTGCCCGTATCAGGAAGCGTTGGGTGAGCGGCGAGGATGGTACCGCGGGATGGGGCCTAAAACTTCTTCCAACACGTCCTCGCAATCGTCATCTAACATGTCGTCTTCGCAATCTCGGACGCAAGAACCCTTTTCCGAGGTAAACTACGCAATTTATAAAATGACAAACGAACGCATGTTTCCTTGTTAAATATATGTTGGTAGCGTTAATTAATATGCTAATATACGTTAGCATTTGCTATCTATTTTTGTAGGATTTTGTTAACAGCTTGTTCCGAACCCCGTCATTTTTGAACCAACTTAACAACTATCTTGCTTCACAAGGAAAAGGAAAAGGAAAGTCAAAAGAGTACGATTCTGACAACTTATTCGATAATGAATCCGACGATGAACCCAACGATAACGATGACGATGAGTGACTTGTTTTTAATGTATGCTTTGGATTTAATTAAACGTTGTAGGATATAATGTACGACTTAAACGTAGTTTTTAAGTATATTACCTTTAGTATATGTTGATAATGTTCGGCCGTAAAACTGGCTGGGCAGCTGTATATACAGCTGCTGTATTAAAAAAAAAAACAGATTTTTAGCGGCGACACGTGTCGCCGCTATTGCTTTTCAACCTTTACTGACGAAGGTTTATACCGGCGACACCTTTAGCGACGACAAGTGTCGCCGCTAGAACTGGCAGGTCAATACCGGCGATAACAACTAATACCGGCGACAACCGGTCAATACCGGCCCAGCAATACCGGCGATTCTTTACCGGCGACATGTCGCCGGTAATGGTCAATAGCGGCGACAAAAGTGGTCAATACCGGCAACACCCGTCGCCGCTAAAGGTACCCTGTTCTTGTAGTGCAACCTCGTATGATACGAGTCGTATAAGCCTATACGACTCATATAGGCCGCGCATGTGAAGACATTGCCAGCCTTTGACTGACCTTCGAAATTGATATTTGCATAATACGGGCCGGGTCGTATAGGCCTATTCAACCCGTATTGGTGATGACGATTTAAGGATTTTAAGTGTGCCCATAATATGACCCTAAAAAAGTTGGATAGAAAGGCTGATATAGATAAAAAATCAGTTTTTTTTATTTGACAGTAAGTTTTTATCAAGTATCTGCCTTTAATTTTAGAGATGATGATATATATAGTTACCCTCTTGTGGATGATATATATAGTTACGCTGTTGTGAATGCTCTAAGGTATTAGATAAGGGTTTGTATTTTTAAATTGGTAAGAGTTCAATCCTAATCGTAGACAAATTTTTACCAATTTTTAAATTGGTAAGAGTTCAATCCTATTTATTTGTAGACAAATATATCTGCTTTAATTAAAAATTAGGGTTCAATCCTAACTATAGACAAATAAAAAAAAAATGAAAAACTGTCGGTGACACAAGCAAATTTAGGGGCTGTTTGGTAGCCTCTGAATGGTCATTAAGAGGCTACCTTTTAATGGAACCATTTAGAATTTTACCAATGAGAAGGTAGAAGAATGTGACATGTGATGATTTACTATTCAGATGTTACCTCTTAACCATTCAGACTTGAGCTTACCTCTTATTCATTCAGAGGTTTTAAACCATTAAGAGGTAGCATCTGAATGGTCATTAAGAGGCTACCAAACAGCCCCTTAATTAGTGATTTTTTAAACAATTTTCATCACGTTTCACGTTACTACATAGCAACTTGACTAATGTTATATTTTTGTTAGTATATATTAATGATATAGCACACACTTGTAACATCACGACCAACAAGCATGCAGCCTTTACTCTCCATGGCCGAAAATGGCGATGTTAAGCTTAACATAGCAATGCTCCCATGGCTGGCATTTGGTCACCTTATTCCGTATCTCGAACTCGCAAAGCTTATGGCCTCCAAAGGGCATATGATTTCCTTCATATCAACCCCTCGAAACATCGATCGCCTCCCTAAAATCCCTCAAACATTGACCCCTTTCATCACTTTCATCAAAATCAATCTGCCAGAAGTCGAAAATCTCCCCAAAAACGCTGAGTCGACCCGGGATCTACCCGCGAATAAGGTTAAGTACCTCAAAATGGCCTGCGACGGCCTCCGAAAACCAATGGTGGATTTTCTTAATAATACATCTCTAGATTGGATCATTTGTGACTTCGCTACTTATTGGTTGGGGCCGATGGTGGCCAAGCATGGCGTCCGGACCGCGTATTTTAGCGAGTGCTCGGTTTCATGGGATCCCCGGAAGCGATGTCCGGAGGTGACGAGCGGACGTCAGTCGACGACTTTGTCAAGCGGCCGAACTGGGTTTCGTTTGAATCCGAAGTTCGGCCGAGCGCTTTTCATGTCACCCGAATCATGCAAAACCTTACAACGGATGACGAAAACGTTAGTGATACGTATCGGCTCGCAACCACCATCCGCGGATGTGACGCGGTGGTTATGAGGAGTAGTTTCGCTTTCGAACCGGACTGGTTGAGCCTCCTGACGGAATTATACCGAAAACCGGTCATCACGATTGGGCTTTTACCGACAAAAGCTAACGACAACAACGACAGCGACGACACTAGTTGGTTAGAAACGAAACACTGGTTGGACAAGCGTGAAAAAGGGTCGGTTGTTTACATAGCCTTTGGAACGGAAACAAAACCGAGTCAGTACGAGTTGACTCAGTTGGCTTTAGGGTTAGAGTTGAGTGGATTACCCTTTTTTTGGGTATTAAACGACCAACGTGGGTTGTCAGATGATGAGGTTATTGAGTTGCCAAGTGGGTTTGAGGAGCGGACACGTGGACAAGGTATGGTGTGTAAGAGTTGGGCACCACAGTTCAAGATAGTGAGTCATGACTCGGTTGGGGTTTTGTTAATTCACTCGGGTATGGGTTCACTTGTGGATGGGCTTCAACTCGGTAAACCACTTGTGTTGCTTCCATTTACGTTTGACCAAGGTTTAATTGCAAGTTATTTGGTGGAAAAGAAGATGGCATGTATGGTATATAGGGAGGATGTGGATGGGTCTTTTACTCCGGAATCGGTGGCTGACTCACTGAGTCTTGTGATGGTGAAAGAAGATGGGAAAATGTATAGGGAAAGAGCCAAAGAGATGATGTCTTTATTGGGTGACAAAAACGTTCAAGACAAGTGTTTGGATGAATTGATGTGTTTTCTTCAAAGTTCCTCCAAATAGTAGTTGTTTAATAATGATTAGAACCGAATAAATTTTCGAGCCATAAGCCTTTGTGTTCGTCTCTTTATGTGTAGATTATTTAAACATGTTAACGTTTATGTGTATTAAGGTTTTGGATGACATTTAAATCATCAAATGGTTGTTACACACTTGTTTTGTTGCAATTTTTTTACATGTAAATTACTAAATTATTAAAAAAACAAACTACATGTAAATTACTAAATTTAAAAAAAAAAACAACAACAGGCCAGCTCGAGTTTAATACAATTTGAACTAGTAGCGTGACACTCTGAACAGGTCGGTTCCGTACGAACAACATTGGTACTATTACTGGTGTTCGTTTTTATCATTTTCGGTCATGTAAAACATGTGTTGATTTCTATACCAAGTGCATGTATCATACCGGTACTGTAGCGAAATGAACTAATACCGATCTAATGCGTGAGGGTAACATATCATCACAATGTGCAAACAAATAACTTGGAATGTTAAAAAAAATAAATAAACATAAATGCAGATTTTATAAAAAGTTAACCCTAAGGGGACTGCGGGTGGATAATTGTTTCTCCGTGATAGGCAACTTCCACGGGTGGAATAAACAAAATTTCCACCGCCACCAAACATATTCAACGCGTGGATAACTGTTTCTGTGATAGTTTTCACACGTGATAGACTATGAGTGATAAATGGATGTGAGGGGGTGTGAGGGTTTATTGTTGGGTGTTGTGAGTGATGACCATTACCACTAAAAAGTTGTGAGTGATGAAAAAATGGTTGATGACATGACGGAATTTGATTGGGTGTTATGAGTGATGACCAGCTTCACCCCTCTAAACACTCAAATTAAATAATCTACAAATATTTTAATAAAAATACTTAAATCTTATTGGTTACTATTTAATACTAACAATAACTAATAAATAGTTTAAAAATTATGATTTACTATTCATCGTAAGTTTCAATTAATATGTCACATATATGTATATGTGAGCATATATAGACATGCATGTATCATGTATGATGTATGTTTGTGAGTTACGAGGAACACAATCGGAGTAATATTATGATGCAGCTAGATATTTTATATTTAGTAAGATGTTTTCATGTCTTGATTTAACCATTAAACAAAAATAAAGTCTTCTACATTTAAAAAAAAATGTGGGTGCCATTATACTCAATTTTTAAGTTTTAGAAAAGGAGCATATGAAATCTAATCACGCCCCAGTTTCCACAAACTTAATGCTTTCTTTTTTTTAAAGATAATATAGTGAAATTATTTTATAATAATCAAAATTGTTTTTTATAAAGTGAAAATAATAAATATTGAGCATGCATCAATCAATTTGTATTGTATGAATAAAAGGAAATAGGAGTTCAAAATAGATTTTTAAACATTCAAAAGTTCATTGATAAAAATTGAAAAGAAAAAAACATTACTATTGTGCCGACATTTATCAATTAATACATATATACAATATTATGTATAATGTACAATAATGATAATATGAGCTCAGCTTGAGTGAGAGATCTCAACTACTGTGAATATACAAGCTCGAGCCTGAGTTAATTAATGTTGGTGAGATTAATTAGAAATCAACATCAATTGCTTTAAAAAATATATCAAATTTAAGTCATTTAAAAATATATCAAATTTAAATCATAAAAAATCCAAAAACTAGATACAAATAATAGTCATGCAAATAATTAGATGTACAATAACTAATATCTACTAATATCTAGAATTGGAGTTTTGATCACTAACTAAACCCTACACTAACTGGGGCTTAATCACTAGTGGACTAGTCGAGCATGTTCATCGTGAAACCTCTGTTGTTGAATTTGAAAACAGATAAAAATATGGGTGATGAATTGAAGCCCTTGGATCTCTGAAATTCCCCCTTGAATTTTCCTCTAACCTATAAGGGGTGTTAAATGAAAAACCCTAGCATTAAGCCTTAAATAGGTGGTCCGAAACCGATCATGGCACACAAAATTACGACTTTGTTACATAATAGTTGTGGGTAGAAATTGTAATAATTGATAGACAAGGGACTATAGTTGTAATACGTGTAAGAATTAGTTAATGGTAGTCATAAACATAACAACCCCAAGCTGAGAAGTTAAGCTTGTTTTGGGTTTTCCTTCTCTCTCTTCTTGTGCGATTCTTCAATTCAGGCTAACAAGTGGTATCAGAGCCAACCGATTCTCATCGGAGCTCATTGATCCCGGCCACCACCCGTATTCCGGTTATCTTCTTCAGCGAATTTTCTTTCAGTTCCTGCTCATTTCCATTGATTCATGGAGTGATCAATTGCTGATCATTCTATTCCATATCATTAATCAGTTGGCTGATTCTTGATTCCTTCCTATGCTTCTTGTTCTCCTAAATTCGGTGTTCAACGCAATTCTTTTAACATGACTACTAGAAATCAAGAGGTGGATCGCATTGCTAGGGATGTCAGTCGTTTGGATGAGTTTACAGCCCAAACTCAAGAGAGTTTGCTAAGTTTGAAAGCAGCTTTTGATGCAATGCAGGCAACATTTTCAAAGATGGAGCAACAAGGAACGATGGTACAAAGGAATGATGGTGATAGGACCAGTAACAATCGTTTAACAAAGGTTGAGTTTCCAAAATTTAATGGTGATGATGTAGAAGGATGGTTGTATAAGTGTGAACACTTCTTCTCAATTGATGAAACTCCTGAAAGATACTAAGTCAGATATGCTGCTGTACATTTAGAAGAAAGAGCATTGCAGTGGCATCAAGGGTTTATGAAGTCTACTGGGAAACAAATATGTGATGTGACTTGGGATGAATACACCAGAAATGCATCTACTAGATTTGCTGCAACACTAATAGAAGATGCTATGGGTGCACTCAAGGCACTGACTCAAAATGGTGATTTGGATGACTACTGTGATAAGTTTGATCTACTTCTAAACAAGGTAACTTTACCTGATGAATATACAATCAGTTTATTCATTGAAGGGTTGAAACCAAAAATTAAATGCCATGTTAAAATGTTTAAGCCAAGAACGTTAAGGGAGACTTATTCTTTGGCTAGACTACAAGAACAAACAAACAAGACATTGGGTTGGGATAATTTAAATGTCAGCAGTTCTAGTGGGTACAAAGGTAATTCTACAAGGACTAATAATTTGACTAGTATTGCTAAGCAACTTGTGCTAGCAACACCTGTCAACTCAGTTCCTTCAAATGCAGTGATACCCAAGAAAGTCTCAAACAAATATATGGATGATAAGAGGGCAGAGGGGGAATGTTTTTATTGTAATGAAAAGTATGTAGCAGGGCATAGCAGAGTGCGCAAAGGCAAGAAACAGTTGTTTTTAGTAGAGGTGGATGAATATCCTTAGGATGAAGAATTGGAAGAATTGGAGGAAGAGTCTTCTATGTAGGGTGACCCACAGATTTCCTTAAATGCCCTTATGAGTATCCCTTCCTACTCCACTATGCAAGTTGTAGGCACAATTGGTACCAAGCAACTGCATATTTTGTTGGACAGTGGGTCTACCCACAATTTTATGAGCAGTGCTTTGGCCCAAAGGTTAAAATGTCCAGTCAAACAAATTAATGATGTACAAGTCACTGTAGCTGATGGTAATAAGGTGGAGTGTATAAATGTCTGCAAGGATTTTCAATGGATCATGCAGGGAAATTGGTTTACTGCTGATATGCTAGTAATTGATCTCAATAACTATGACATAGTCTTGGGCATTCAGTGGTTAGAAACTCTGAATGACAATATATGGGATTTTAAAAACTTGACTATGAAGTTTAGAGTGGCTGGTCAAGAGTTTGAACTCAGAGGAACTAAGAAGCAAGGGGTGAGTCTATGTTCAATGGATAAAATAGCAATGATGATCAAGTCTCAAGTAAATGTATCTCAAGCTCAGTTGTTTACCGTTCAAGATTCTTCAGCAAAAGATTGCATGTATCAACCAGTCATTGGTGATACTGAAGAGAAGGTTAATCTAGACACTTTGTTACAGGAATATGAGGACATCTTTGAAATGCCCCAAGGTCTACCTCCTTCAAGACCTTTTGATCACAAAATTGTCTTAAAAGATGATAAAGTGAACCTGAATCTAAAACCCTATAGATATCCTGGTGCCCAGAAGGATATTATTGAACAAATGACACAAGAACTGTTGGATTCAGGGGTGATAAGACACAGCAGTAGTTCTTTTGCTGTCCCAGTAGTACTTGTCAAAAAGAAGGATGGGTCATGGAGAATGTGTGTAGACTATAGAAGATTGAATGAAGCCACTGTCAAAGATGTTTTTCCCATTCCATTGATTGAGGAGCTTTTGGATGAACTGCAAGGAGCCAGCATATTTTCTAAACTAGACTTGAGATCTGGGTATCATCAGGTGAGGATGTATGAGCCTGATATCTATAAAACTGCATTTAAAACTCATCAGGGTCATTTTGAGTTTTTGATGCTACCTTTTGGCCTCACTAATGCACCAGCTACATTCTAATCCTTAATGAATGCCACATTTAAGGATGTTTTAAGGAAATGTGCATTAGTTTTTTTTTTATGACATTTTAGTATACAGTGGTACATGGCAGCAGCATCTGTTAGATCTAAAATATGTGTTGCAACTTATGAGGGTTAATTCTCTTAAGGCTAAAAAGTCTAAATGTTCATTTGGTGGAGGAAACGTGGAATATTTAGGCCACATCATTACTAAAGAGGGTGTTTCCACTGATCCTAACAAGCTCAAAGCAGTTCAAGAATGGCCTCTTCCAACCACTGTTAAACAGTTAAGGGGTTTTCTTGGGCTAGCAGGGTATTACAGCAGATTCATTAAGGGTTTTGGAGCCTTAGCCAAACCTCTTACTGAATTACTGAAGAAAGACAACTTTAATTTGTCACACCTTGATATTTCCACGTATTACCGGTGGGCCCGGTGGGGAGTATCGTGACGTAGTTGATATTATCATAGTCAAACAACACAAATTTTAATTGCACAGCGGAAGCAAAAGATAGATTTATTTCAACTGAATAAATTGTAATATTATGTATCACAAAATAGTTGAAACAGATCCACAGGCGGATCGAATAAAAAGGAAACTTTGTTAAACAGACTTTATGCATCTAAGCTTGCGAGACTTCTATATGATGCTAGGAGAGACCAACCTATTCCGATTAGTACCTGCACTTAGCCTTTTTGGGAAATATGTCAGTTTACACTGGTAAATACAATTTAACTGACTCATTTTGAAAATGTTTAAAAATTGATTTGAATGCACATGGCACAAAAGATTTTATAACTTGTGATAATTATTTATATATAAACTTGTAAAAGAATTACATGTTTGTTATACGTTCAGTAGCCTGGGTTGAATACCGGGTTAAAGATTAATAGACACACCACATGGTATAGTCCCACGGCGAGTTATTCTCGTAACCGGCGGTTATACCTTATTAATTATAAATGCACTGACGGGTGTACGCTTACACCCGTGTGCTAAGGTCGTGGCCATTCTATGAATGATGACAAGGATATCCGGGACATGGTCATTAACCCCCCAAAGGCTTTAAGAAAACAAAACAATTTAAACGGGTCATTTCAATGAATTAACCATCATACAATTAAAGATTCAATGCCCGACCAAGCGGTATTTTATATACCATACCCCAAGCCTGTATAGGGAAAACAAGTTAAAAGTATTTAACTTTGCAAGTAAAAATCACAACAAGCAAGTGCACGTAGCTTTTACCGGGTCTCCTATTCTGGAACGAAGGTTTATAATAACCTATTAGATTCCTAACAGGTCTTTAATTAAGCTTAAACTTAGACCGGTTAGTTTTAAAGGAAGATACGGTTTAAAACGCATGAAGAAGTGAAAACCGGAATAGAATGTGATTTAGGCCCGATAAGTTTGGAGACTTGTATAATACGGGTAAACTAATCACATTCTGGATTTTGAGACAAAAAGGATAAGGTTTGACCCGTTTCGGCTAATTTATGCAAACTAGTTACATAAACCGAACCGAACGCGAATAAGGCGTAACGGGTAACCATAAGAGTCATATACAGGTTTCCTAAGTTAATATGCATTAAATATGTTGTGACATCAGTAAGATATCTTCTATTATGCCCAAAATGATTTTAAACTCAAACTATGCCCCGAAGGGGCATTTTGGTCATTTTAAAGGTTATAAAAGAGTTTAAATATTTAACTAAGTTACAGGTCTGATATAATCAGTAAATATACTTAATTTAATAAGTTATAACTGTAGGGTATGACATATATGTGAAATTTATCATTTTTAACTAAACTGTGCACCGTAGGAGCATTTTGGTAATTTCACATAAGCCTAAAAGGTCAATTCAGAAAATCTGAGTTTAAAAATTTTACCTACTGCTAAAATATAAAAATTTACTGAAAATATCAGTAGACATCAAAACTTATATGTTTAAAATAGTTTTAATACATACTATGCGTTAAAACGCTTAAAAAGGTGATTTTGAGCTATTTCTGGGTTTTTAAAGGAAAGCTGATATTTTTATTATTCCAGAAGGCTCAAAATGTTTTATTTATCATATTGGATCAGTAGAAAAAGGTTTGGTTTCAAAAGGAATTGTAAAACTCATTTTATAGGCCAAAAGGGCAAAACCGACAATAACCGAATCAAGCTTAGAACTCTATGTTATGCTCAGCCTAAGAATAAATAAAAATCTTCAAAAATCCCAAAATATTATATTACATCAGTGGGTAAAAAGTTTGATATCAAAAATTGGGTTTAGATAGGCTATATGCTAATTACGCCGTTTAATTCATAAAAAGCTTTTCATTTACGCTAATGAGCATAACTCCTAATCTAGACCTCAAACTGATATCAAATTTTAGGGACAAGTCTATAAATCAGTAATGAAGGTTTTTATTCTTTTACTTTTCCAAAAATCATGTTTTAAGGTGAAAAGGGCATAATAGTCAATGTTTAAGCATTTAACGGAAACATGCAAATGATTTAGATAATTAGTGAACCAAGTTGTATAATCACAGAGGGTTATACTTATATGAAACCTGGTCCTAATAAGGCTCTAAGGAATTTCTAAACTATGTTTAAACGGGTCAGAACTGAAAGTCAAAGCATAAGTCAAACTATGCGACTTTCGGTTCCGAACCGAGCCTAAACTGAAAATTGTCGGGGTGAACATGTTTAGACATATTCTTACATTAATTACCAAGTTATATTAATGATAAAAACAGGTTACATGACTTCTACATTGCTAATTATGCATTAATTTGAAAATAAGCATTGTGTTGACTTTTTAAGATTAACTTTGACCCGACAATTGACCTAGTTAGAGTGGGAATCAGAGGGTGCCCTTTTAAGGGTTTATTGCCCACATAATTACCAACTCATAGGTAATTTCAATTTGAAATTTGACTGGACAAATTAAGATTTATGACGAAGTCAAACCTTAATTACGATGGTTTGACTTTAAGCTAATTAACTAAGCTAAACTGAAATAAAGAAGGTTAAGGATACTTACAAGGGTCCTAAGCACGACTAGGAAGCCTAAGAAAACTTGGTTGCTGACCAGAGAGCTCCAGAAGTGAAGTTGTGAAGGTTTGCAAGTGAGTGGCACAATGTTGCAAACTTGGGTGTCCTTATATATGCATTTTGATTCAACAAGATCATGCCAAGCAACTCTACTGATGTTATGAGATCATCACAGGTGCCCCTATTGCATGTAAAACCATTGGAGGAGTCTCTGGTATAAGAAAACAAGCCTTTAAGTCGGTTACAGACCTGAACTGGCAGCTGCCAGGAGTTTTCTGTCGCTGGCATGCCCACGCGGGCCGCGTAGCCCCAAAGGACCATCTTACGCGGGCCGCCTGGCTTCCTAGAACCAGCCAAACAAGTTTCACTAAATTACATTTCAGCCCCTGGTCCTTTCTAACGTGGTTTTAAGTCTTGTTCTTGCATTTTTGGCCCTCTAACCTTACTTTTAAGGGTTCCAAGGGTTTATCAAACACCGTTAAGTCCTTGGTCAACTTTGTGATCACCCGTAAGGCATTAGATTTCAACGTTGACGCTATTAACCCCTCGCATACGAATTTTGTCATAACTTTCTCATACGATAACGAAACTTTATGAAATTTTTATCACACATTCTAGAGAGCATAATTTATCGTTACAAAGCTTCGGGTTTGCTAAAAGGTCACTCAGAGGTATACTTTAAACATATTGACACATTTAACCCCTGTAGTTTGTAATTTCTCACTTTCTTCCACAATTAGCTTCGTATGATCCATGATTCATTCGTCTAAGGGTATAAACATCATGTAGGGTTATTTTAAAGTATATTTATCCGTTGTTGACATTTTAAACCCCTTTATTCACATACTTTCCTTGTTTGTCAACTTCGGTCCCTCTAAAGTAATCTTTCACACGTTCAATGCTTATGACACGTGTCGATACATTATTGGACATGAATTTTTCGAGGTGTTACATCCTCACCCCCTTAAAAGAAATCTCGACCTCGAGATTTACTGAAATAAATGAGGGTATTTTTTTTCATTGTGGACTCTACCTCCCACATGTACTCGGGACCTCTGCGGGCATCCCATTTAACTTTTACAATAGGCACATGCTTCCTTCGAAGCTTCTTCACCTGTCGATCCTCAATCAACAAAGGTTTTTCCACAAATTTCAAGCTCTCATCTATGTGCACATCTGTATGTAGTATGACTAGCGATTCATCAGCTAGACATTTCTTCAGATTGCAGATGTGGAATACATTGTGAATACCACTGAGCTCTTCAGGTAAGTTTAACTTATAAGCCAATGTTCCTACACATTCGATGATCTCGAATGGTCCTATATACCTTGGGCTTAACTTACCTTTCTTACCAAATCACATCACCCCCTTCCAGGGTGATACTTTAAGCAAGACTTTATCACCAACCTCAAACTTTAGAGGTTTTCGCCTTTTATCAGCATAACTTTTCTGCCTATCCCTGGCAGCCTTCAGGCGGTCACGAATCTGGACAATCTTGTCCATCATTTCAAAGACTATGTCAGGTCCTGATAATTGAGCTTCCCCTACTTCTGCCCAACAAATAGGCGTTCAGCATTTCCTACCATATAATGCCTCAAAAGGCACAGCCTGAATACTTGTATGGTAGCTATTGTTATAGGAGAACTCGATCAATGGCAGGTGGTTATCCCAACTACCACCTAAGTCAATCACACATGCACGAAGCATGTCTTCCAAAGTTTGGATGGTACGCTCACTCTGCCCATCCATCTGAGGATGGTAAGCCGTACTAAAATTTAAGCGCGTGCCCAAAGACTGTTGGAAAATTTTCCAAAAATGTGATGTGTATCTGGTATCTCTGTCAGAGATAATAGACACTGGTACGCCATGCAAAGATACAATTTTATCTACGTACAATTGGGCTAACATGTCGGAGCTATAAGTCTCCTTAATGGGTAGGAAATATGCTGACTTAGTCAGTCTATCTACTATCACCCATATAGTATCATTTCCTTTCTTTGTCTTTGGCAACTTGGTGATGAAATCCATTGTCACCATCTCCCACTTCCAGGTGGGAAGTTCAGGTTGTTGTAGCAAACCTGACGGCTTCTGATGTTCAGCTTTGACTTGCGCACACGTCAAACATTTAGCTACATAGGCAGCTATAGACTTCTTCAAGCCTATCCACCAATAGTTTGCCTTCAGATCCTGGTACATCTTATCAGCTCCTGGATGAACGGAATATTTAGAACTATGAGCTTCCTGGAGGATAACATCCCGAAGTCCTCCATACACTGGAACCCATATTCGTCCATTTAATCTTAGGATTCCGTCCTTGCCATAGGATAACTGCTCTTCAGTTACTCCTAGCTTTTCATTAGGATAGTTAGCTTCCGATACAGCTTCCTTATGTGCAGCCAACAACCTTTCATTCAAACTATTCTTTATCTCAATGCTCTTGGCATTGATTCTTATAGGCTTCACTCTCTCCTTTCTACTTAAGGCATCAGCGACTACATTCGCCTTGCCTGGATGGTATCTTATCTCACAATCATAACCATTCAAAGTTTCCATCCAACGTCGCTGCCTCATGTTTAAGTCCTTCTGATTGAACAAGTGTTGAAGGCTTTTGTGATCAGAATAGATCACACACTTAGTTCCATATAAATAGTGCCTCCACAGTTTTAGTGCGAATACAATGGCACCCAACTCTAAGTCATGGGTGGGGTAATTCTTCTCGTGCACCTTTAACTGACGCGAAGCATAGGCAATGACTTTGCCTTTCTGCATAAGCACACAACCCATACCGGTGTGTGATGCATCACAATATACCACAAACTGTTGGACCGTGTTCCGACTCTGAATAGTCAGTAGAGAACGCTCATCTTCATGTACGAAGGCGGAATCAACGTAGATGAAGTTATACAGCTTTTCCTATTCAATTCCTTCTCTTTTATTGCTTTCCGATGTAATTTTGACAGAGTTTCGTTACAGCAACAACGATACAGATCCGCTTCAATGACCTAGATGATCAGGTATTTATAGTGTGGTCTGGTTCGCTTATATGGACTGCCGAATAAGCGAACCTACCATCTTGACACATGAGCGGACCAGCTGATGACCTATATGCGGACCTAACAGAAACCCTATGAGCGGACCTGATCTTAACACATGTTCACACAAGCGAACCTACAACATAATTCATGATTTTGACTTTCTAAACACTATGTTGACCTATATTGACATAAGATCTAATGCAGACGTAGTCAACAGACATTCCATGCATCAACAGACTCCCCCTTGGATGTTGACGTAGTCTTCAGCTCCTGAGTCTTCCATCTTGGTCTTTTCTCCAATTCTCTGTCTTCTCATCAAAAGCATTCTTCACAGGTTTCAAATCACAACCTGATTCCATCTTCAGACTCCCCTTTAGCTGTTGATCCAGACTCCCCCTTTCACAGACTCCCCCTCTCGATATGCTAGAATCTGAGAAATCTGGCTTAAGCTTTGACAATTAGCTTCTGTTGGGAATAATGAAGTCCAAACCTGTTACTCAACCACTAACATTACAATCTATCTTTTTAAAATAAATCACAAACTCAATCAGCTTCAAAAATCCACTCAAGTATTCAGGTCCAAGTTAATGACCCTGATACTCAATTAATCTACCAAGTTCAACTTAATGACCCTGGTTGATCATTTGACGAATCAATCTGATTTTGTAAAAGCATTTTCACATTTTCTAAAATAATGTAACAAGCATCAACTTAATGAACTTGTTTTATCTTTGAAAACATTTTCAAACTTCAACAAAGTAAGCTCTTCTCATTTTTCAGCTCAGAATCACCTGCATCTGCTACAAATCTCGAGAATCACACAATCAACTTTCCACTCTGGTTTGTCTAAACTAAAGCAGAATTGAAAAATCTTTTTGGATTTTTAATGTGTTCTAAACTAAGAAATGAAATAACCGAAAAACTTAAATTGCAGAAAAATAAAGAAATTGAACTATATGCAAACTTATTTTTGGCGAGCGTGTCAGGGAATCATATCAGCTTTTCAGACAAAATACTAGTACCGTTAAGCTTAATTACATGCTCAGACTTAAACAATTCACCTCGATTGTCGATATACTGATCCATCTTAAATTCTCACACAGATTTCAATCTATTCAGGATACAATTTAGATGTTTTATGAACTTAGATCAATTCATGTGTGCCACCTCTTGAATATACTCTCGTATCCAGAATCCCAATATTCAGTCTTACAGGTGAGTATACTACAGTGATATCTGTTCATAAATTAGGTATGCGAGGGCCGAGGGATCTCAGGTCGATACTTCCGTATACGCAGAGAGATATCAGCTTCGACTTTTCAGTATGTCCCCTTTAGAGGATCTTTTATCTACAACAGCAGCGACTATCAATTTTATTGTTTCATCTGCATGCTGAGGGTTTATGCTATGTTTCAAGCATTGGGTGAAAGTATTAGCCAGGGACTAGGTCAGAACTTCCGTTCAGCAGAAGTCCCGGAATAATACCCCAGACATCATTGAGTATAAAAACCTAGTATATCAGAATACAAGACCTTTCAAACGAGATTTCAGGGATTACATATATATCCAAGTAGTGTTCCCCACGAATTTCACAAGTTTGAAATTTTAGGTTTATATCCCGAATAAATCTACTAAATGTGCGAAAACCTATCGACACATCATCAGTGAGACTGTTTAACTCATTTAGTCTTTACAATTCTTTAGCATACTGTAATTGTCTAGCCGATGTACTATCATTTTCCCTATATACACAAGCTCTTTTTCAATTTTATCATGTTTTTGTATTTTTGCATTTTTACTGTTTTTGTATTTTCTGAAAATAAACTATATACAACTATCTACTCCCCCTAAATACCAAAACACGTAAAAAATCAACAAACCATTGCAGATTGTTTCTCGTCTTCATCCGCAACAGTACTCTCATCAACGCTCACAATTCCATCCAACACCGAAAGCAATTTCATACCATTAAGTTTTAACAAATATTGAAACCGATTTTTATCAAAAGCTTTGGTATGCAAATCAGCTTTTTGTTTGTCAGTGTGGATTTTCTCAATTCGTATTAACTTTTTCTCGAAACAATCGCGAATAAAGTGATGACGAATTTCTATATGTTTAGTTTTAGCGTGATGTACTGGATTTTTAGTTATATTAATTGCGGCCTCATTATCAACAAACAGAGGTGTGTTAAGAAACTGCAAACCGTAGTCGCGCATCTGTTGCTGTATCCACAGGATCTGAGAGCAGCAACTACTAGCAGAAACATACTCCACTTCACATGTAGATAACGCCACAGACGTTTGTTTCTTACACTGCCAGGTAACCAATCTAGGTCCAAAGAACTGGCATCCTGCAGTTGTTGATTTCGTGTTGACTTTGCAGCATCCGAAATCCGAATCGGAATACCCTTCGAGCATAAAATCGCCTTTTCTAGGATACCACAACCCCAATGTGGGTGTTCCTTTCAAGTAACGTAATATCCTCTTGACAATGATCATGTGTGAAGCTCTCGGGTAGATTGATATCTTGCTACGAGGCACGTTGGGTACAAGATATCAGGACGTGAAGTAGTTAAATACATCAAAGAACCTATCATGGAACGATAGAACGTTTCATCAGCCCTGTCTCCGATGAGATCTGGGTGAATCCCATGATTAGTCGCAAGTGGGGTGGCAGCTGGAGTAGAACTTGACATTCCAAATTTCTCTAGAATATCATGCACGTACTTCGTCTGGTGAATGAAAATTCCCTCAGGAAGCTGTTCAACTTGTAAACCCAGAAAGAACTTCATTTCCCCCATTGATGACATTTCGAATTTCTGCTTCATCACCTGTTCGAAATCTTTGCACAATTACTCATTTGTTGACCCAAAAATTATATCGTCTACATAAATCTGAACGATCAGAAGATGTCCGTCGACCTCTTTAGTGAAGAGAGTGGCATCCACTTTCCCTCTGATAAAGCTGTTAGCGAGTAGGTGTTGAGACAAAGTCTCGTACCAGGCTCTCGGTGCCTGATGTAGACCATACAATGCTTTGTCCAGCAAATACACTTTGTTCTTGTGGATTGGGTCAGTAAAGCCCGGCGGCTGACCGACATAAACCTCCTCTTTGACCTTTCCATAAAGAAACACCGATTTAACATCCAACTGATATACTTTGAAGTTCTTCCAAGACGCAAATGCTAGGAAAATTCTGATAGCCTCTAGTCGTGCTACAGGAGCATAGACTTCTGTAAAATAAATCCCCTCCTGTTGACTAAAGCCCTGAACAACGAGTCGAGCTTTGTTCCTCACAACCACTCCTCTGTCGTCTCTCTTATACTTGAATACCCATTTTGTATTGATTTTCCTTTGACCATCCGGCAAATCCACTAACTTCCACACTCCTAACTTTTCAAACTGACTTAACTCTTCTTGCATTGCTATGACCCAAGAGTCTTCAGTAAGCGCCTCTTTGTAAGTTCTTGGTTCGACCTGCGAGATAAAACAACTTAATGAAAATTCAGTTTGTAAAGGTGCTACTGTAGAATAAAAACATGTTAAGCCCTGGTCTATTTGACGTCTTGTACGAACGCCTGAATGCAGTTCTCCTATGATTAACTCCTCTGGATGATAAGAAAGAGTTCGCAGCATCACTTCGCTTGGAACATCTACATTTCCCTCCAGATTAGTAACATTCTGTTCTGCATCTTGTTCACCAACTTGGTTTGTTTGACTTGATAACTGGATTTGTCCCCCTCAGAGTCTGAATCACCATGATAAAAAACTGGCATGTTTTCAGCTTCTTGATTATCATTCACCTCCGACTGATTACCAGGAGCAACTTCATCATCATGTTCACCAGCATGACTAGGACCTGCTTCATCATCATTTGAAGTTTCCCAAGGTCTTCCGGAATACTTCGCTGGGAACCTGAGCTGCGACTCATACTCTCGTAAAATATCCAGCTCATCAAAGAAATCTTCATCTTCCTCTGATTCTTCTCTCATGTCAAACGAATCCCAAAGTTTGTCATAATGATAACGCCATGAATCACCAGGATTCTGTGGTGGCATAGTGTAACCTTGACATTCAACATTCGTTGCTTCAATAATTCGCTTCTCATTTGGAACAAAGACACGTCGCATTGGATTGGCATAACCAACAAATATTCCCTCGATGCTCTTCGGAACAAACTTTCCATGAGGCTCTATAACTGTACAGGGTGACCCGAACGGTTCTAGATACTTCAAATTCGGTTTGCGGTTATTGATTAGCTCAAAACACGTCATGTTGAACTTCTTGACAGTAAGAACCCTGTTGAGCGTATAGCATGCGGCAGAAACAGCTTCAGCCCATAAATTAATTGGTAATTTTGAATCTGCGAGCATAGTTCTAGCCGTCTCGATTAGCGTCAGGTTTTTGCGTTCTGCGACTCCATTCTGCTGCGGAGTGTACGGAGCACTAAACTCATGCAGTATACCTCTTTCATCACAAAATTCTTCCATCTTACTATTTTTGAATTCAGTACCATTATCACTTCTAATTCTACTGATAGGCCTTTGGTACAGATTCTCAATTCTCTTAAACAACGCCATCAAACTGTCAAATGTTTCGTCTTTCGATTTCAAGTATGAAACCCACGAAAATCTGGAATAATCATCAGTCACGACCAAACAGTAATAATCTCCTGTAATACTCTTGACATTCACCGGACCAAACAAATCCATGTGAAGTCTTTCCAATGGTCTTGAAACTGAATTGACTTGCTTTGTAGGGTGTGACTTTTTCTTCTGTTTGCCTTTAACACAACTAATGCACTCCCCTTCCAGATGAAAACCTTTGACATGAACTCCTGTCACCAAATCGTGATGCACCAAATAATTCATTTTTCTAAGATGTATATGCCCCATATTCCGGTGCCACAATCTTGATTCTTTCTCAGTTGCTATGGACACGAAACAATGAGCCTGACCCGTGGTTGTAGTAGCTACACTCATGTCCAACACGTACAGATCATTGACTCTTGGTGCCCTCATGATGATCCATTCCTCAGGTATCACAAATCCCGGTTTCAAGATCAAACATTCTTTGTCAGTGAAGTGAGTAGTATACATCCTGTCACAGATCTGGGAGATACTCAGCAGGTTGTTCTCCAGCTCAGCGATGTAGTTAACTCTTTCAAACGTTACAATTCTGTTGGATAACGTTCCCTCACCTATAATCTTTCCTCCTTGATTACCCGCAAAACCCACGTAACCACCATTAATGTTTCTCACATCATACAGTAACGCAGTCTTCCCTGTCATATGTCTTGACGCTCCACTATCCATGATCCATCTGGATACAAGTTTTGGAAGATCCTGCACATAACAAACTATCACTTAAACAACTTCAAGAAAGATGCCGATACATGCTTGGCGATCCAGGAAGCTCCGGCAATTCAAACTGTTTAGTCAAACATCGAGTCCACCCAGGCCTCATCAGCCTTAGGTGTAACCTTGACTCTCGCAATTTGAATTTTGAAATTTTCAGCCTTGAGAGGTGGAAAATTTGCATCATAATTAACCGTAATTGATTCTTCAGCCTTTTTCACCTCAGAAGTTGAAATTTTCTTCTCAACTTTTGGTTTCCAAACTTGTTGAGATAATGCAACCCTTTTGTAAAATTTGTCGTTTTGAGTTACCAATTTCTTTACGGGTTCATTTTTCACATTCTTTTTCTCAACAACGATTGGTGTTTTACCCTTCACATCAAATTTCTTCTGTTGAGTCTTCACAGTTTCAGTCTTAGGCTTCACATTTGTACACTTTCGTGCAATGTGACCAACTTGATTACATCGAAAGCAAGTTCGAGTATCAGCCACTCGACTTGTGCCTTCAGACTGAGACTGTGAAGCTCTTTTCTCAAAGAACTCTTTGTTAGATTTTGAAAAAATTTCTTTTTCTTCATCAGCAAGTGAACTCGAACTGTTCACAAACTTTTTCTTCTCGACAAATCTTTTGTTTGTAACATTTCTTTTCTGATACAATTTACCCCTCTGATAACCACCCGACCAGTTGTTTCTGTTGTTATTAAAACGCGGTGGATTAATAGATTTCTTGTTGTAAACCTTTTCTTTCTCAAACCTCATTTTACTCTTCGTTTGACTCAATTTGTTCACTTCTGACAATTCGACTTCGACCAGTTTGAAAACATTTGTCAATTTGTTCATGTTTACATTCTCAATCGGAAACTCTGAATCCGAAAACAACTTATCTGAACCCAACATCTTATACATGACAAGATTTGATTCTTCATTTAAGTTGTTCTTGGACCTTTGTTTCGGACTGTATTTGTCCGAGAAACACCCATCCTCCTCAGTAGTGTCACCATCCGGTTTTAACACGTTTTCAACAACACCTTTTACCACATCAATTTGGACATTATCATTATCGGAAGACGTGAACGTGACATCAATGTTCTCTGGAAGTTTAACTTCACTTTCTTCCTCAAGTTCAACCAACACAGATTGTTTTTTCGTGTAGTTATCTAGAATCGGAGGTGGAACTTTATGAAAACCCACCCCTGTTCCATCAGAATACACGTCTTCGCCAGCTTTGTTTTTCTCGATGGGTTTGGGAACAATGTGCTGCAACACAAAGCTTGCGGAACTGTAGCTGTTAAGCTTCAACTGGATTCGCTCGTTTTCGATTTCAGCCTCTTGAACTTTAAGTTTCAATTTAGCGATTTCATCCAGTTGTTTGTTAATTGATTCTTCTTTTACTCTCAGCACAGCTTTTAGATGTTCGTTTTCTTTAAAAGTTTTACCATTTCGATCATCACTATCTTTTACTATGCCTTTGAGTTTTTCAAATATTTTAGAAATCTGACGGTTTTCAAGAATTAACTTTTCATTTTCATTTTAAACTCTTTCATGTTCAATTTTATCAGTTTCAATTTGAGTAGTTAATTCTTTAATCCATTCAGTTGAAGCTTTAACCGTTTTGTCACGCGCAAGAATCTGATTCTCAACACTTCTGACTTTCGCTGTCAGATCTTTAACTTTCTCACTGTTGAGATACGTGACAGTGTTACAAAATTTGCACTCTTTAAGGCAATTTTTGCAATCAGCATTTCCTTCGATCTTTTTACCTGACGCATTTGTTGACGAATTTGGACTGACCAAGCCTTTTGACTCAGACATGGAGTTAGAGTCTACCTCAAGTGCTTTAGCAGCTAGCACTTTGTCAGCCATTTTTCCCAGGTTCTCTGCAGTCAACTCCTACGTTGTATCAATAATGCCGGTATCAATCTGTTTTGCTTTCTCGATCTCTTCTTTATCTTTCTTCTCTTTCTCTTCTTTCTCCTTTCTCTCTTTTTCTTTCTCTTCTTCTTTCATTTTCTCAGTTGGAGTTCCCCACCATTTGTGTTGCCAATACTCATCATCTTCTTTTATCTCCTTAATGATGGCTTCCAGATCGAGCGTTTTGTCATCGATTGCAATGTTCCCATATTCATCCAGATAGCACTCCCTATCCGGATCCCATCTTCTCGCTCTTCTAGCTTCCAGATAGATACGAGAAATTCTGATGATTCTGTTTTCAGCAATCATTTTCCGATAGCAATACTTCTGCTCTTCAGTACGATCATCTTTCCATGGAATAGGTTCATCGTTTGTCGCCATGAATGCATAACCAACCGCATCTTCTTCCGGTAAAACATCTTTACTCCAATCATACCCCTCATCATCATAAATCACCGCTAGAGCTCTAGATTTTTCTCTGCTATCTTCACCCTGTTTCAATCTCGGCGTCTCGGATTTATTCTGATGGTATATTGCCTTCTTGTAGTAATCGTCCCTAAAAGGATTCTCTGACTCATCAGCATAGGCATTTCTGCATTCTCGCTTAAAGTGACCCTTCTGCTTACACTTGAAGCATGTCACCTTGGATTTGTCGAACCCCAGCTTAGTCGATGGACCACCAATCGTCTTCCTGCCGGTTATTTCCATAAAACGCTGTGCTCTACGAACAGCACTGGCCATCGCCCACCGAATATCAATCAGCTCCATTTCTTCGAGATCTATCTGATCATAATCTTCTTTCGTCAGATTTGTATTCCCGATCTTCCCAGCCACCAACCCTTCATATGATTCCAACACCGACGCCAAGAAAACCATTTGTTGCTTAGCCGACTCCTTGTCAAAATTCTGAGCATTCTTCAAATCTATTGCGATGTTGCACTGAAACTTTGCATCAGAATGACTTGCAGATGATGAAGATCCACTATGATAACCACTGTGGTTTCCACTGCTTTGACTGCTTTGACTTTCTTTGCTTGCTGAAGAAACATTCTCAGCCGAAAATGCAGTCTTGGGAGAAGTAGCTTTCGGCATCATGCTTTTTGGATAGTATAGATCTAAATTCTGTTGATATGATGAGTGATTGACTTTGTATGTCTTCTTCAGCTCTAACTCGTGACTTTCAAGTCTCTCAATCACCAAATCTGGATGCAACTTTTCAGGCTCAATAGTGTTTTTCAGCATAAGCGCATAGTATCTCCAATCCACCTCGTCTGGTAATGAATCGAACAGTTTGTCAACAAGTTCTTCATCAGAATACTTGATCTCATGTCTTGCTAATTCCAGCTTCAGATGACCGAACCTTTCTATCATTTTACAAACTGACTCGTTCTTGAGACAACCAAACATATCAAACTCTTTCCTAAGAAGTTCTTTTTACTTTTTACAATTTCAGTACTTCCTAGACATTTCTTTTCTAGCTTTTGCTACAGATCTTTTGCATTTGAATAATCGATCAACGCAATGATGTCTTCTCGAACAGACTGGAACAACAAAGCTACACACTTCTGTTCTGCTACAAAACCATCAATCTCTTCAGCTGATCTTAACGCTTCACCATTTTTGTTTCCATTTGCATAACCGTTCTTCAAACTTTTCCAGCTGGGAAATGCGAATGCCATCATCCAATCTTCAAACTTCCTAGACCACCGACTGTACTCCTCGATAGCCATAAGCTTTGGGGGTCTATTGAATGTTCCGAAGGCACTTTCCGATTCCCAAGCTTCCTTTTTCTTTTCTTTCGGTGCATTCTCATTTTCTTTGCTTGATGAAGTATCATTGTTTCCGGAATTCCCCGTGAATGCGTACATGTCGCTGAACGGGTTCAAGAAAATGTCATCCATCTTGAATGTACCTGCAAAATCAGCAAACACTTAGAAACGTTTTTGAAATTTTTGAAAAATATGACAGAAAAGCGGATCTTGTAATGTTCGAATAAGCGAACCAAGATATTGTCTAATGAGTGAACCACTTGAGCGGACCAGATATTGTTTGGATAAGCGAACCAGACTATGTCCGATCAAGCGGACCAGATTTTGTTTGGATAAGCGAACCAGACTATGTCCAATCAAGCGGACCAGATTTTGTCCGAATAAGCGGACCCCAATGATCAAAAGAGCGGATCAAGTATGTTCGTTCGAGCGGACCAGATTATGTCCGTTCGAGCGAATCTCCTGTGTTCGTACAAGCGAAAGTGTCTGAATGAGCGGATCTCCTATGTAATTTCAAGCGGACCAGAAGTGTTTTCAAGCGAATCTTCCAATGTCCGTAAAAGCGGACCTCAGTTTTTAACAGTTTTTACCCATTTTTAAGTCGAATTTTAACATGAAACTTTCTAGGGTTTGTTAATTGTATGTTCCGCACGTTATACTCAAAAATCAGACAATTTCAACCGTAGGAACCATTTCAAATCGAAAAAGTATGAGAGAAAGTGAGTAGAAATGAGAGATTTCTGCAGATTCAAGCTGTAGTAGTATGAACTCCTCATCCTGAGCTCTGATACCACTTGTTGGACCGTGTTCCGACTCTGAATAGTCAGTAGAGAACGTTCATCTTCATGTACGAAGGCGGAATCAATGTAGATGAAGTTATACAACTTTTCCTATTCAATTCCTTCTCTTTTATTGTTTTCCGATGTAATTTTGACAGAGTTTCGTTACAGCAACAATGATACAGATCTGCTTCAATGACCTAAATGATTAGGTATTTATAGTGTGGTCTGGTTCGCTTATATGGACTGCCGAATAAGCGAACCTACCATCTTGACACATGAGCGGACCAGCTGATGACCTATAAGCGGACCTAACAGAAACCCTATGAGCGGACCTGATCTTAACACATGTTCACACAAGCGAACCTACAACATAATTCATGATTTTGACTTTCTAAACCCTATGTTGACCTATATTGACCTAAGATCTAATGCAAATGTAGTCAACAGACATTCCATGCATCAACACAAACTCATCAATTCCATCAGGCAACGTCAGTACTGGAGCGTTGCTCAACTTCTCCTTCAGAATATCAAAAGATTCTTGCTGCTTAGGCCCCCAATCAAACTTGCTATTCTTGCGAGTGAGTAAAGTCATGCGTGCTGCAATTCTTGAGAAGTTTTTGATAAATCGCCTGTAGTATCCTGCCAGTCCTAGAAAGCTATGAATCTCCGTAGGCGTCTTTGGCTCTTGCCAGTTCATGACAACTTCAACCTTAGCGGGATCTACTTAGATACCACGCTGACTAACAACATGCCCAAGAAATTGGACTTCACGAAGCCAGAATTCACACTTCGAAAATTTGGCATAGTGCTTTTCTTGATGAAGCAGTTTCAGAATGCAACGGAGATGCTTCTCGTGGTCAGCTTGGCTCTTCGAGTAAATGAGAATGTCATCGATGAAGACGATGACAAATTTATCTAGATAGGGATTGCATACGCGATTCATGAGATCCATGAATGCGGCAGGAGCATTAGTGAGCCCAAAAGGCATCACTAGGAACTCGTAATGACCATAACGAGTCCTAAATGTAGTCTTGTGCACATCTTCATCTTTAACCTTCAATTGATGATAGCCTGACCTCAAATTAATCTTAGAAAAGTAGCTTGCCCCTTGCAATTGATCGAACAGATCGTCGATCCTGGGCAAAGGATACCTGTTCTTGATTGTAACCTTATTAAGCTCACGGTAATCGATGCACAGACGCATAGATCCATCCTTCTTCTTGACAAACAGGATTGGCGCTCCCCAAGGAGACGAACTAGATCTTATAAAACCTTTGGCTAGAAAATCATCTAGCTGCGTCCTCAATTCCTTCATCTCTGTTGGTGCCAACCTAAAAGGCGCTCTCGTAACAGGCGCCGCTCCAGGGATGATGTCAATTCTGAATTCTACATGACTATCTGGTGGTAAACCAGGTAGTTCTTCAGGAAATACTTCAGGGTATTTAGAAATGACTGGAATATCTTCAACCTTGGGCTTCTGCTCATCAATAGTCACCTGTGCCATATAAATGACACAACCCTTCTTCAGACACCTAGATGCCTTGAGTATAGACACTTGCTCAGGTAATCCATACCGGGTATCTCCTTGAATGGTAATTGACTCACCAGATGGAGTCTTGACCACCACTTGCTTCTTATTGCAGACGATCTGGGCTTGGTTATTAAATAACCAATCCATGCCTAAAACTATGTCAAAACCGGCTAGTTTCAAAGGAAGTAAGGACAATGGAAAAGAGTGGTTCCTAATGGATATGACACATCCATCTAACATAGTTGAGGCTGTTTCTATGGTTCCATCGGCTAATTCAACCTCATACTTCACACTTAAGGTTTTAATAGGTAATTTCAACAATTCACAAAACTTATTGTCTACGAATGACTTATCAGCACCAGAATCAAACAACACTCTTGCATAAACATCATTTATGACGAAGGTACCTGTTATCACATTCGTTCTGGATCGCCTCCTGTGCGTTCATCTGGAAGACCCTAGCATTGGTCTTCTTTCCCTCCTCAGCCTTCTTCGTGAACTTTGGGCAATTTGACTTAATGTGCCCTTTCTCGTTGCAATTGTAGCACGTTGCATCTTTTATCTTCTTGCAATCGAGAGTCTTGTGCTCAGAAGATTTGCAAATCCCACATGCCCTTAGCTGTGACTGGGATTTCGACTCATATCTGCATTTCCCAAAATGATGCTTCTTGCAGATTTTACACTTGGGCTTATCACCCTCTGATGACCATCCTTCTTAGATCCAGAACCTTTCTTGTGGTCATTGTTTCCCTTATGCTTCTTATCTGACCGTCGTGAGTTGTTATCCTCACGCTTTCTTTTCTCAGCTTTAGTGTTCCTCAGCGATCTCTGCCTGACCGCATCCAGTGTGAGGGACAAAGATATATCTGCTGCAGATCTGAAAGTAGTTGGTCGAGAGGTCTTCACACTTGCCTTGATTTTTGGGGCTAAACCCCTAATAAAACGAGCTATCCTCTTGGGTTCTGGTGTCACAAGATAGGGAACCAACCTAGACATTGTATTGAAACTTGTAAGGTAAGCTTGGCAATCTAGGTTTTTCATAACCAACGATAAGAAATCAGACTCAATCTTTTCAACCTCATGCTGAGGGCAGTAGTTCTCCTTGATGAGAGTAACAAATTGATCCCATGACAGATTGTACAATGGAATCTTCCCGGTAGCTTGAATCAACGACCTCCACCAGGCTAGGGCCTCACCCTTGAACGACTGAGATACAAACTTTACAACATCCTTTTCAGCACAACCGCTGATATCTACCACAGTGTCCATCTCATACAACCATGTGATACAATCCACTGCCCCTTTTTATCCCGTGAAATCCCGGGGTTTACAAGAAACAAAGTATTTATAAGTGCAACCTTTAGCACGTGGTTCTTGATTTAGCACAATTCTCTTAGATGGAACGTTGTGCCGGTTTGAGGAATGTTGAACATCCTCTTACTTGGGCTTAGGTTGGATAGAGGGTGGTTTGCTGTGGGCTTCTGAATGAGTTTTGGTGTGGATAGGGTCCTGCTTCGAGTCCCGCTGGATTCACTATACTGCCGATCCATAGCTTTCGTAACAGCATTATCTATTAATGTTTGCAGTTCTACTCCAGTCACATGTATCTTAGTGTTTTCATGGTTTTCCACTGGATGATTGTTTACCTCTTCTGACCTAGCCATGTAGCTTTAATTGCTGCATAGAAGAAAATAATTGACAAGGTTTATTTAGAAGCTTTTGCAGTATTTTTTTTTATTTATTAACCATGGTTTTAATATCCATACTGGTTAATTTGTTAAGTATTTATATATTCAGGATCTTTATTACAATCCTTAATTATGAATTAATATTAGCACAAAAAAGCCTAGTCACACAGACAGATTTAATTTATAAACCAGGATTTTTTTTACAGAATCGAGGTATTAAGGTTTGAATTAAAGTTCATTACCTTTTCTTGACAGGGAGTTGTAGGCTACTACTGTCTTTAGTCCCAAAGGACGTTAATTATAGCCCGTAGGCACTTCATCCTTAAGGGATGGTTATATAAATAAGGGAAATTGGAATAGCCCAATTTAAAGATGACTTATGCGATTTTATCGAATCACATTTTGCCAAGAATGTTAACATGTTTTCAGATGTTAACAAGGATTGGAATCTTTTGGATAGGTTTTACCATCTTGGCCATGTCTGCAACGACATATAGACTAGGTTTTACCTTTAAGATTCTTTTTAATATTTAAACGCAGAACAATCCTAATTTGAGGTATTAATATGGATTTGAATCTAATTGGGGAACTACCATCTTGGCCCTATCTTAAGGTGACACATGGCTAGCCCTTGTCCTTTTTAGATTTTGCCATTTTATTATAATGGTAGGTCTTATAATAGGAATGTTATTTTTCATTTATTTTATGTTTTATGTTTATGCATATGATTAACAACAAAAATAAAAATTAAACTAATCATTCCATTACAAATTCAAACAAGTACAAAGTTTACCCTAAACGGGACTTCTACTAAAATAACATGCCCACGCAGGGGCTTAAACAACAAACATACCCACGTAGGGGTCAACAGAAAGACATGCCCACGCAGGGGCTGGGTACAGAAACAAATGTCCATGCAGGGACATGATTACATCATAAATAGAATAAACAAGGATTTTCAAAAATCCCCTTTCTTGGACTTCCCCTTGATTAGGCTCGCTAAACCTTTGAAGAAGTCTTGACGTTCCCTGCGATCTCTTTGAACCTCCCGCTCAACCTGGTTCAATCTATCGAGAACCTCTTGCTGGCGTTCCGGCGGGATTAGTTGTGGCTGCAGCGGCTGCTGATGCAGAGATTGAGGACGTGGCGGTTGCTGGTACACATAAGGTGGGTACCCAGTGGTCCAAGGACCACCAGAGGGCCCTTCAGGATGAAGAGCTTTGTAGTCCCACGCTGCCTGATAAGGATCAACATCCGCATAGTTGTAGTTGGTGTGGGCCGGCTGCTCAAATGGGTTATACGCCGCTGAACCGGCGTATGCAGGGATTGGGTTACCAAAACCCAATGGTGGCGCGACAGGCGCAGAATCCACTTCCGAGATGGGGTTTGAAGGTCCCCCCATCTGCGGTTCTTCTTGGAGTGGCGGGTAGTGGCTGCCACTGGATGGTTGAGGGGTGCTGATACGTACTCCTCCTCGCACGGACATCCGTGCGTTTGATCTTCGTTGCCTCGGTGGTTCAGGAGGCGGTTTCTCCACTGGTGGTGGTGGTGGTGGAGTGACTGCCACGAAACGAGAATCCTCGGAGGGATCCTCTTGCTGCTGCTAGTGCTGGTGAGGTGATGAATGGTAGGAAGGTGTAAAATACCACTCTGTTAGGATCTGAGTTTGGGTTGATTGTGATTTGTGTTTGAATTAAAATGGATTTATGAGTGAGTTGTGCAGCGGAAATTAAATGGAAGCAAACTTTTCACAATCAAACAGAAGAAATGCTTTCAAACATACATTTTCAACAAAGAATCAAATGCTTAAATTTATTTCAAACTTTGATTAAAATCGCATGTATGCTTTGCAAACTCCCCCTCAGCCCGAGCGCAGTATTTGTTCGTGCAGGAAGAAGATGGTGAATGAGCTAAACAAAACAGTACAGAGCACTGTTCTATTTATAGGCACTAGCAAACTACTGAGCATCTAAGCTGACGTCACCATGAAAGTGACATCTAACCTCCTAACAAACTCTTAACAACTGACATATACAAACACTGCTATGCTAACTACTGATGTTGCAATTCATTACATAAAGTAAACATAAACTACTGTTGCATCCTTCCACTACTGTGAACCTAGCAGTACTTGTCATGACCAGCAGTGCTTGAAGCAAGGCAGTAGATTGAGCAGCAGAGCTTTACTTCTTCAACAGTCTTTGACTTGATCAGCAGTTGTAGGTCAGCAGTTTGCATGATCAGCGGATAGGAGGTCAGCAGATGTTGAAACCACTTTCAAGGGGAGAGATTTGCATGCATAACATCTGCTTATTCTGGATCCTCTGCTCTGATCCAGTTTTGGCTTTTATTATCTGTTTCTTTGGCAGGGTTCAATCCCAACAATCTCCCCCTTGAACAGATAATACCAAAACTCTCCATTATTAAAAGATCTATATTGCCTCATCAACAGTTCCCTTATTTGCCCTTTGAGTTGTAATTCAAAGGTTAAGGCATCTGTATCATCTTCATCCCTGCTAAGTGGAAGATCAAGGAGATCCTGCAAATCTTCAATACTCTGGCCAAGAGCTTATTCCCTTGTTAATTTCTTCACTTCTCCACTAGACTTGAACACTGTCAGTACGTGGGTCTGTTTATCAGTTTTCCACTTTAGTACTTTTGAGCCTGGTGGGTTTCTTGGGAGATTTTTATTTGATGAGGTATTTGGTGATGCTGGCCTATTCATGACTGGCTGAGCAGTACTTGCAGATTGTTCCAGTTCAGATTCTTCTTTCATCATTAACATAATGCCCTCTTTTACAAGGTCATTTCCAGCAATTAGATCTTGAACTGTTTCAGCACCCAACTGGTTTTGACTCCTTCTTTTGTAGATGGCAGCACCAGCAGGAGCAGTGGTTCTTTTGGCTTGCAGCTTTGGTGGTCGTTTTGAGACCTCTGCTTTGGAGTAGTCAGGTTTTTGTGGAGCTGTTGGATCTTTCTTCCTAAGTTCCTCCAACCTTTTATAGGTGGCCCTGACCCTAGCTTCTCCCCACTTTGACACAGAATTCCTTGACCCATAATCAGATGTTACCAGCTCCTCTTTCATTCTCTTCAACTCTAAGGCTTTGTCAGCTTCAATTAGTTTGAATTTTTCAGGAGGAGATTGCTTGACCTTATTTTTGATCATTTCATGAATCCTGGCTACTTCTTTTTCAAGCTCAGGAATGGTCCAGTTTTTGTACATGTGTTTCTCCCCCTTGTATTTCTTGTAGGTCATGATATTTTCTATGTAGTCTTTTCTCAAGGACTCATCTGCCTTTTCAGAGATTTGCTGGCATACATTTTTGGCAAACTGCTCCATAGATCTGACCTGTGTGAGTAGAAACTGATGGTTTTGTTGAAATTCTCTATCAGATTTCCCATGTTTATTTTTGATTGAGATATCCTCTGCCTGCTTTTGGCAGGGTCATCCTTCAATCGATGGCAAACTCCTTTTGGCCTTGATTTTCAAATATTCTTCAATATTATTTGGCCTGGGATATCCTTCAATCGATGGCAAACTCCTTTTGGCAGGGTCATCCTCATAATAGAAAGATTGGATCTCTTCCCTAATTGCTATGAGTTCCAAAGGGAATATAACACCTGCAGGAGGTAATGGCTTTTAGATTTGAGCTGAAGAGAGAGGAATGGGTTTTGGAATTGTGATAAGTGCTTGGGATTTTGAAGCTGTTGGTGGTGGTGATGGAGAATCATCATCTGATATGATAATCCTTCTCCTTTTTATTTTAGGAGAGGCAGATGACGATTTGGGTGGAACACTGGAGGTGGTTTTAGTGGCAGTGGTTTGTGACTGACAAACAGCTATTGAGACAACTGGTGTTTCAACCATTGTTGTCATTACAGCAGATGTTGTAACATCTGTTGTCTTCTGCTTTTTGGCAGGAGATGATGGTGGTGATGGTAAGGCAGTGGTAGTGGTGTGTGTTGAAGTGGTGTGTGTTGAAGTGGTGTGTGTTGAAGTGAGAGCAGATGTTGAAACAACTGAAGTACCAGCAGATGTTGATACAACAGGAGTTTCAGCAGCTGTTTGGGTGGAGGTTTGATGTTGGTGGCTTTTGGATAGTGGTTTTGAAGTATGCTTTGGAAGACTGGATGGTGTGGACTTGGGTTTCCTTACTTTTCTAGTAAGATTTCTTTTTGGAACAGGATTTTGACCATCCTTTTCACAAGAACAACCCTGCGCATTCAGCTCCATGAAAGCTCTCTTCTCCTCATTCCACCTTGATAAATCCTTTGCCGCTCTATCCCTTTTTACACTTATGACTCCATCATCAAGTGCATTCTGGGTAACATCAACCTTCTTGCTACCATCTGGCAAGGGAATATTTTTGAGCATTGCATCCTTTTCTGGATCAAGATACAACCCATTATCAATCCCTTTCTTTGTCCACTCCTTAATTTTCTCCTCCTTTTTGGCATTATCTGTGGGGAGTTCATCAATAAAAAGAACTGTCGGAGGAGCAGTGCCAGTGGTTGCCAACAGATGGGCCTTAATAGCCTTGATGTCATCTTTTGTATCCTTGAACCTAGACTCCATTGTATTTTTCAGCTCTTGAACATGTTTTTCATGTTGTTGTTCAACCAGTTGATGTTGTTGTTGGAGAAAAGGTTGAAAGAGGTTCCAGAGCTCATTTGTAGTGTCTCCCTGTGGAAGAGCAGGTGCTTGAGGTGGAACAGCAGTGGAATGTACAATTTGAGCTGATAACAACTGTTGCAGCATTTCTTTGATTTCTGAAACATTGGTACCCAGTTTTTCAACTCTGTCCGTCAATTCTTGGTACTTTAAACCATCACCCAACTTAATGGGATCATCTGATTTCCCACTAGCAGTGGTTTTATCAGAGGTTGAGGTAGGGAGTGTACTCCAAACATCAACAACTGATGCCCTTTTTTCTTGGTACTGGGGTCTTCTTCCTTCAACACTTGATAATCTTTTGATGGAACCAGTGGTTAATACAAACTCACTAGAAGATAACAGAGGTGTTATGGAAGGAATTGCCTCCAAGGAAGTCTTATTGATGTAACCACTGTCCAAGTGTAAACCTGTAGGTTCCACACTTGTAGTGGCTGCTTCACTTGGATTACCACCAAGAGTTACTTGTAACTCAATGGGTGTAACCTCCTCAGGTTGTGTTGGTGGGTTAGCAAAGATTGATACATCAAGCCCAGTCTCATGTTGAGGTATATTCTCATGAACAGGTGTGTGAGAAGGACTGGTTTGTGCCAGGTTCAAATCAATTGCATCCAACAGTAGTTTGGTGTTTGGGGGAATTGGGGATGTGAATTTGGGTGTAGAAAGAGGATTTGCCCGGGTATTGGGCTGTGGATGATGGAAACAAGTGCTTCCAGAGCATCATGATGTGGTGACCCTTATTGTACAACCTGTTCTTTTTGTGAAGAGACAGGAGGAGTTTCAGCTATGGTTTGAGATATTTTTACCAACTGCTGTGAGGAAGTAGCAGCAGTGGTTTGAAGTGACTTGGGTGTTGTCACAGGCAGTTGCTCTGGTGTCTCATCCTCCAGAGTTGCCTTTTTGATGGGTTTGGGGGGGGGGGGGTTTTGATTTTTCTTTTTCTGTGGCTTTTTGTTGATTTTAGGTGTGGGTTTCAAGGCAGTTGTTGTGCTACCTTGATCACCTTGAGCAGTGGGCTCAGCAACAGATACCTGAGGAGCAGTGTTTGCTGCTAAATTCTGCTCAGGCATCTCTGCTTGTGTTTTGCAAGGTGTTGACATTCTTGGAAAAGTTTCAGCAGTTAAGTTGTGCATTTATAGAGGTTCACCTTGGTTTATTACAGCAATATCATCCTTACTTAATTTTTTCTCAAAAAAATAACTTAAAAATCTTGGAAACAGTAAGAATGATTTTGTTTCAACATTTTTAACCAAATCATTGAAGGTTACCTGGGAATAATTAAAGTTTTCTTCTTGAAGAATAGCATACTCCAGGTTTTGAATCTTCATTGATATTTCATTAAAAGAAGTGGTTTTATTTGAAACACACATGAGGAGGGTATGGAATAAAAATCTTGTTGCAGGAGGAAAGAAACCTTTTTGTAAGGTATCCTTCTTCATCATTGTGTCTGCATACCCTCGCTCAATGAAGTCAAATTTTTAACTCGTTTTTAGGGAAAGAATCTTTACCTTCCTGATCATCGAGCTGAAAGACTGCTGAAATGGTTTTTGGTGTGATGTTGACATCTTTGCCCTTTATAGTAGAGATAATGGTAGTGACAGATTCACCTTGTTTTTCAAGGGCTGCATTCTTACAGAACTCTCGTTGGGTTGTCAAGTAAATTGGTGCATCGGCGGTTAACAAAGTTTTGTACTTTGTTGCATTAAGCATATCAAGGATGGAATCAAAGGTATCGGTGGTGTCGGGCTTTGTGAGAAGACCCAGAAGTTATGAGAAATTTTATGTGGTATTTCGGTGGATGTAGCCTTTTGAGAGGCAGCTTTTGATGATGATTTTGCGGAAGACTTCGATTTCGTCATTTTGAAGAAGACGATTGAAGAATTTTGTGGATGAATTTGATGAAATGTGAAGGAAACTGCTTTGAGAAGAGAATTTTTGTGAATTCAATTCGACAGTAGAACCCTGTTTAGGGCTTGAAAGGGGGTGTTATGGAGAAAAAGTGAAGGCTGACGTGGCAGCGGTTACAAAAGATATGACCACTATGTACTGTCCACGTACCATCTCCTGATGAAGTGAAGGATGGTACTTTTGTGAAAGTTACTGAAGAAAGCAGTGGTTGTAACGGTACGGAAGGCAGTGGATGATTTTTGCTATCAGTAGATAGCTCATCAGTGGATACAACACTGCTTTTGAACAACAGTGTTTATCAAAGAAATGAGAGAACAGGGGATGGCTTTCAGCAGTGGACAGTCTTTTTGGAGTAGAACAGTCTTTTGAACTCATCAGTGGTTATGGCAGACTTTTAAGGATTTTAATGAAAGATACATTTTTAGCTATTTTTAAGAATGGATTTTTGATTTTCTGAAAACATTTTAATGCTTTTATTCATAGAAAAACAGGATTTTGCCTGTTATTCCATATTTAGCATGCCAATCCTAGAGATCAAGCTTTCAAAGGTGGATGTGTCTAATGCTTTGGTTAGCACATCTGCCAGCTGATCCTTAGTTGGAACATGATGCAGAGAAATCAAACCTTTTTCATAGCAATCCCTCAAAAAGTGATGTCTGATGTCGATGTGTTTGGTGGTTGAGTGAGAAACTGGATTTTTGATGATATTTTCTGCTACCTGGCTATCCAACATGAGTGGTGTCTTCAAGGCAGTGATACCAAAATCCAGTAACTGATTTTGAAGCCAGAGCAGTTGGGCTGTACAGCTTGCAGCAGCTATATATTCTGCTTCAGCAGTGGATGTGGAAACAACTGCTTGCTTTTTACTTTGCCAAGACACTAAGCAGTTGCCTAGGAATTGGCACCCTCCTGAAGTGGACTTCCTTGTCTTGTCACATCCAGCAAAGTCACTATCTGAGAAACCTGAAAGCTCAATTTTACCATCAGCTGGATACCAGATACCAAGTGTGGGAGCACCTTTGAGGTATCTGAATATCCTTTTTACAGCAATAAGGTTTGACTTTCTGGGGGCTGATTGAGATCTTGCACAAACACATGTTGCAAACATGATGTCTGGTCTAGATGCAGTTAGGTACAATAAAGACCTAATCATGCTTCTATATAAGGTCTGATCAACCAAATCATCCTTTTCATCAGATATGACCAACTTATTGGTTGCAATGGGTGTACTGCATGGCTTACAATCATCCATATCAAATTTCTTTAAAAGTTCTTTGGCATATTTGCCCTGATGGATGAAAGTGCCATTTTGCAGCTGCCTTACTTGGAGACCAAGAAAGCACTGAAGTTCACCCATTGCACTCATTTCAAACTCAGTTGTCATGAGTTTCCTGAACTCTTCACACATTTTATTGCATGTGCTTCCAAAAATGATGTCATCCACATAAATTTGGACAATCATCAAATCCTTTCCTCTCCATTTTAAAAACAGTGTTTTGTCAATTCTGCCTCTGGTGAAACCAATGGAGAGTAGAAAGGTGGAAAGAGTTTCATACCAGGCCCTTGGTGCTTGTTTCAGGCCATACAAAGCTTTATTCAGCTTGTAGACATGATCTGGATTAAATGGATCCTCAAAACCTGGAGGTTGACAAACATAAACCTCCTCTTGAATCTTACCATAGAGGAATGCACATTTGATATCCATTTGATACACCTTGATGTTGTGGTTGACAGCAAAGGCCAGAAAGAGTCTGATAGCTTCAAGTCTAGCTACAGGGGCAAATGTTTCATCATAGTCAATGCCCTCTTCTTGTCTGAAACCTTGAACCACAAGCCTGGCTTTATTCTTGACAACAATACCCCTTTCATCAGTTTTATTTTTGAAGACCCATTTTGTGCCAATAGGACTTACACCCTCTGGCAATGGAACAAGCTCCCATACTTGTTGTCTTCTAAACTGTTGGAGCTCCTCTTACATGGCTTCTACCCAGCTGTTGTCTTTTAGTGCCTCTTGGTACTTGACTGGCTGATGGAGTGATAGAAAACCAGCAAAAAGACAGATGTTTTGGGATTGACTTCTTGTGAGCACCCCTTCATTGATGTTGCCAATAATTTGATCTGGTGGATGAGATTTCAAGAAGATGAGCTCTCCTTGGTATGGAACAATGGCATTGAGTGGTGAGGGTTGCAGATGTGTATCATCTGAGCTAACCACTGCTGGTGACTTTGATGACCCATCAGTGGCTTCAAAAGGTGGTGGCATAGGGGGTAAAGATGAGGACACATGCTGACTTTGATCCACTGTTTGAGGACTTTTGTTAGCAGTGTTTGATGAGATGGAAGCAGGGGTTAAGGGGCTACTTTGGTCAACAACTGTTGAGGTAGCAGTGGTTGAGCTTTGACAACTGTTTTGAACAACTGATGCTCTTCCCATTGAGGCAGACTTTTGAGGAATGATGATCTCATATCCATAGTCTGGTGATTAATTTTCTGATGGACCTGCACTGTTAGTCTTGATAGCAGTATTTTCAAAAGTGAATTTTTCAAGATCAAATAATTCTGCAGAGTTTGCTGGGATTTTCATTGATGAAAGTTCATTGAACTTTACATTTAAAGTCTCCTCCACTACCTTGGTCCGTGTATTAAACACTTTGTAGGCCTTGGCAGTGGTTGAGTATCCCAGGTGATATCCTATATCAATTTTGGCTGCAAACTTTGAGATAGAATCTTTTAAGTTTAAAATGAAACATGGGCAGCCAAAAAATTTGAAATATGAGATTAATGGCTTTATTTTATACAGCAGTTCATAGGCAGTCTTTTGATGCTTGGGGTTGATCAAAACTCTGTTTTGGACATAGCAAGCAGTGTTTACTACTTCAGCCCAAAAAGTTAATGGCAAACCGGAATCTGCAAGCATGGTTCTGGCAGCCTCAATCAAAGTTCTGTTCTTTCTTTCAACAACCCCATTTTGTTCTGGTGTTCTTGGAATGCTGTACTGCCTCACAATTCCTTTTGACACACAGAAATCATCCAACTCCTTGTTCCTGAACTCTGTGCCATTGTCACTTCTGAGGATTTTTACTGGAAGGTCAAACTGCTTTTCAACCTGTTTCACAAAGTCTTGCAGGATGCCTGCAGTCTCATCTTTTGAATGTAAAAAGTAAGTCCTAGAAAAGTCATCAACGATAACCAGACAATATCTCTTTTTCTTGAGACTCATGACTTTAACTGGGCCAACCAAATCCATATGAAGCATTTGCAAACATTTGGTTGTTTTGGACTCATCAATGGATTTGTAGGAGCTTTTATGTTGTTTTCCTTTTAGACAGGAAACACAATGCTCAGGACAGGAGAACAGTTTTTGAGGTAAACCCCTTACCAATCCCTGTTTTGAAATGGCAGTGATTGTCTTAAGATTTGTGTACCCCAGCCTTCTGTGCCATAGTTCTGTCTCTTTGTTTGATGCAGCTGACAACAGACTGGTATCAGCTCTGGGGCACTCTTTTGACATATCAACAACATAAACATTGCCACTTCTTTGAGCAACAAGTTTAGTTGAGCCTTTGTTGATTATTGCTTCAATCTTATCAACCATTTCTGGTCCAACAATCCTACAACAATCCTTTGTGAAGAATGAGCCATACCCCCTGTCACTCATTTGTGATACACTCAGGAGATTGAATTTTAGATTGTCTATAAGATTGACATATTCAAATTTTACATTTCCAGATTTTACTGTACCAGACCCCAGAACCTTCCCTTTACTATTATTACCAAAGGATATATCACCCCCTCCATGAATTTTGAAGTCTTGAAGAAGGGCTTTACATCCTGTCATGTGCCTGGAGCCTCCACTATCTACATACCAAAGACTATCTAAGCATGCAGAAGCTCCCTGCACATGAAGTAAAAGAATTAGTTCATTGAGGTCTCCAAAGCCAATAAGGCTTTGGATGGGGTCTCAACAGTGTCTGGGATGGTGACAAGTGTATGGACAGTGGTTAGCTCAGGGGTTTGAACATTTTTGGGAATGTTCTTTTCTAACCATTGTTGGGGGTCTTGACCCATCATCTGTTAATAACCAAAAGGATGCCTGTTCACTCTTGGTTTAGAGGGCTTTTTGTAAGCCTCATAAGTATGTGGAATCCTTTGGTATGATGCTTTTTCCTTGCCTTTTCTGAAATGATTGGCTAGAGGTGCATCAGTCACCTGTACATCCCTTTGAACAGATGTTTGGTTCAACTGTTTTGTGACAGCAGTTTGGACAGGGACAAACAGAGGTTGTTTCTTGGTGAATTTAATAGATGATGCTGATGGACTTAAGGATGTTTTTGCAGTGTATTCTTTCTTCTTCTCATCAAAGTTTTTGAGATACACACATTCCTTAGTTTTGTGGTTATTTTTACCACAGATGGTGCAGCTTTCAGCAGGAATAATGACATTCGTTTTGTTTAGATCATGTGCTTTTAGATGAAAACAGTCTTTTGTTAGATGATTCCTCTTTTCACAAAAATCACAAAACAGGTTTTTAATCTTTTCTCTTTTCTTCCTTTTCTCAGATTCCTTTGCAACAGAGTTTTGAACCTCTGTTGGGATATCTTTGATAGGAATGATCCTTGCTTTTGGAGCTTTTACACCATCAGTGGTTGTGAAATCCATTGGTTTGAAGTTTTCTAGGATGTCACACTCATCAGACCATGTGGGTTTAAATTGGTATTTCTCAATCTCTTCAAAAGTTGAAGATCCCATAGATCTTTCCAGAGTAATTTTGTTACCAAGTTTGTCAGTTATTTTAACTTCTTGGCCACTTTTGTTGGTCGGTATTATTTCAGATGAAACAGCTTGTTTTTCAGCAGTGTTTACAAGATCATCATATTTTCTATGTCCAATCCCAAACTTGACATTGCTTTCAAGCTGTTTTGCAAGCATAACCTCATACCCTTTACAAGACTCCACCCATCTCTCACAAGTGATCTGGGTGGACTCCAACTTCTTTTTGCAAACTTGGTATTTTTCTACCATAGTTTGGAGTTGAGTTTTGGTTATGCTTTGCTCTTCTTTGAGACTGCTGATCACCTTATCTTTTTCAGCCAACTTGTTTCTAAGTTCTTTTAATGACTTTTCAAATTTGACTTCATCAGACAGGACTTGATCCCTAAGGTTTTCATTTACCTCTTTGATGTTAGCAAATGCAATAATACATTTGTCTGAACACAGTTTTTCAAGAACTTGAGGTGTTACCTTGGCAGCAGCCATCATGGCACAATCACATTGATGATCACCTTCATCATCAGCTCTAACTTCTTCCTCACCAGCTTTCTTCTTTTCTTCTTCCTTTTTGTCTTCTTTGGACCAGGGGTCAGACAGTGGTTCAAGCAGGGTTTCTGAATTTTCTTCCAGCAGTAGTTCACCAGCAACTGCAATAACCACTGCTTCAGCAACTTCATCCACTGTTTCAGCACTTAGCTGTTCACCTTCAGTTTCTATCCCTTCTGGTATTGACTCTAATGCCATCAAAAAAAATCATCATCAAAAGTATCATTAGAGGCATAGAGAGCAAAATTTTCATCACCAAGTTCTTCAAGCATGCTGCTCCAATCTACAAAGCTTTGTGTGAAGAAGCTTTGCTGATCTGGTTGAACCACTGTTGGAGCAGCTTGTTGAGGTGCAACTGGTTGCACCTGTGCCTGAGGAACAGGGGCCTGAACATACTGAATTTGTGGAACAGTGGTTTGAACATAATGCACAGGCACAGGGGTTGCAGCATAATGAGCAGTGTTAACATGTGCTGCAGGGGCATATTGGGTATAGTGCACAGTGTTTTGTTGTTGTGGTCTAGGGTTTGAGCCAGGTGAATGATTATGGGACCAGTGGTTTGACTCCTACATTCCCTAGCAAAATGACCTAGCCTATTACACTTGTAACACTTGATTTTTGACTTATCCAACCCCACCCCTAAATTCCCATGAAGCCCTGGGAATTTTCTCCCTGTTCTTTTGTAGAATTTGCTTGTTCTAACACTAAGCAAAGCCAATTGATGCAAAATGTCCATCTCTTCTAAGTCAGTGGGATCAAAATGTTGCAAATCATTTAGTTTAAAGCATAAGTTATCTGACATCTGGTTTTCAGTATTTGCAGTGAAAGCATAATTTGCAGAGTGAGAATCAGAGTTGTTAAAATTACCACCAGCAGTTATGTCAATAAAATGATCATAACTCTGATCCTTACTGCTGCTACCAGATTCTTCCTGACCAAATAGAGCTGTGCTGCCAAATGAATAGTCATCAGCAACTTTTCCAGACTCTTGCAACTTCCTTTTCTGGTTTAACTCCCTTTCATAGGTCAAGAGTCTACCATGGAGTTGGGTCAGGGTCAGATCTTTGAACTCAGCTGAATTCCTGGTGACAAAAGCAATTGTGTCCCATTTTTCGGGCAATGATCTAAGGAACCTGCTATTTTGAGTTGCATTTGGAAATGTAACTTTAACAAGCCTTAGTTCACTGATGAGACAACTGAAACGTTCAAATTGTTGGGTTAGTGACTCCCCTTTGATGTGACAAAATGTTTCATACTGCTGATTTAGAATTTCCCTGTTGTTTTCAATAACCTCTTCTGTTCCGCCAAATTGTTCCTTCAATGCATCCCATAATTCTTTGGCACTGTTACAATGTAACAGCCCAGCATAGATTTCATTGGGTAGTGAAGAAGCTATGATGCTAAATGCTTTGGCATCAAGTTCGAACTTCTGAAAATCAGATTCAGTATAATTTTCAGTTGGTTTAGGAACGAACTTCTTGGTGTCCTCAGCACTTGGCACCATAGGAACATGAGGACCGAAAACAACAGACTTCCAACATCCAGTGTTCTGTTGAGCAAGGATGTGACACATCCTTCTCTCCCAGATGTTGTATTCATTTCTTTTAAGCATAGGAGGTTTAAAAAGCGAGCCAATGTTATTCTTATCATCTTGAGATTGTGACGACATCCTGGTTGTTTTACAGGCACTGATTAATCAACTTTATCGGTGATTAAACCTTGCTCTGTTTTTTCAACAAGACGAACAAACAATCAGTATCAACAATTTCGAGCTGAACTATTTACGTCAAAATGATTGTTAACTCAAATTTGACTGTCAAAGCTCTGATACCAATTGTTAGGATCTGAGTTTGGATTGATTGTGATTTGTGTTTGAATTAAGATGGATTTATGAGTGAGTTATGCAGCGGAAATTAAATGGAAGCAAACTTTTCACAATCAAACAGAAGAAATGCTTTCAAACATACATTTTCAACAAAGAATCAAATGCTTAAATTTATTTCAAACTTTGATTACAATTGCATGTATACTTTGCAAAATCCCCCTCAGCCCAAGCTCAGTATTTGTTCGTGCAGGAAGAAGATGGTGAATGAGCTAAACAGAACAGTACAAAGCACTGTTCTATTGATAGGCACTAGCAAACTACTGAGCATCTAAGCTGACGTCACCATGGAAGTGACATCTAACCTCCTAACAAACTCTTAACAACTGACCTATACAAACACTGCTATGCTAACTACTGATGTTACAATTCATTACATAAAGTAAACATAAACTGCTGCTGCATCCTTCCACTGCTGTGAACCTAGCAGTACTTGTCATGACCAGCAGTGCTTGAAGCAAGGCAGTAGATTGAGCAGCAGAGCTTTAGTTCTTCAACAGTCTTTGACTTGATCAGCAGCTGTAGGTCAGCAGTTTGCATGTTCAGCGGATAGGAGGTCAGCAGATGTTGAAACCACTTTCAAGGGGAGAGATTTGCATGCATAACATCTGCTTATTCTGGATCCTCTGCTCTGATCCAGTTTTGGTTTTTATTATCTGTTCCTTTGGTAGGGTTCAATCCCAACACACTCATACTGGGCGAGTCTCGCCTGGTAGCTATCTGGACCATGGTAAGGTGATCCATAGAAGGAAGACCCATCATAGATTTTGATGGGGTGGTTTGGGGTTCCAGACGGTGGCTCAGCAGGGTCGGTGTCCTCGTCCATGTCATTATCACCCGAAAAAATGGTCTTCAGGCCCAAGTGGGTTAAAACCCACGGGTTCTCCAATATAGTTAACCGGGTTGAACCGGCTCTGAAAGACAGGAGTGGGGTCATTAAATGAATGGTGGGAATTGGAGCGTTGAAGGGGTATAAAAGAAGGATGCAAGTCATGGGGCTCATTTTCCGACTGAGGCCGAAAGGAGTGGAGGTAAGAAGATGATGAGCTTAGAGAGACGGATCGCCCCCCCTGGTTCAATGTAAGTCCTCCAAGGTTCTTGGGGACTGGTGTTCATGGTGATGGATGGAGTGCGCCGGTGGGAAGGTCCGGCCTCGTGATCATGGCCCGTCACTGGGGCCTTGCCTCTACCTCTTCTGAATCGTGGTGGCATCTTTAAACCTGTCAAAATAAATAAAAATAACAACAAGAAATATATAAAAAGACAAAATAAAACAAAACAGAGTTTATCCTATGTTATTTGTCTAGACTCGAGGATCGAGGAATGTGCAATATGTGTAACTGAGATTAAACAAAAAAGGCCAGTGTTTAATTCACTCAGCGTTGGCTCTGATACCAACCTGTCACACCCCGATATTTCCACGTATTACCGGTGGGCCCGGTGGGGAGTATCGTGACGTAGTTGATATTATCATAGTCAAACAACACAAATTTTAATTGCATAGCGGAAGCAAAAGATAGATTTATTTCAACTGAATAAATTGTAATATTAAGTATCATAAAATAGTTGAAACAGATCCACAGGCGGATCGAATAAAAAGGAAACTTTGTTCAACAGACTTTATGCATCTAAGCTTGCGAGACTTCTATTTGATGCTAGGAGAGACCAGCCTATTCCGATTAGTACCTGCACTTAGCCTTTTTGGGAAAATACATCAGTTTACACTGGTAAATACAATTTAACTGACTCATTTTGAAAAAATGTTTAAAAATTGATTTGAATGCACATGGCACAAAAGATTTTATAACTTGGGATAATTATTTATATATAAACTTGTAAAAGAATTACATGTTTGTTATACGTTCAGTAGCCCGGGTTGAATATCGGGTTAAAGATTAATAGACACACCACATGGTATAGTCCCGCGGCAAGTTATTCTCGTAACCGGCGGTTATACCTTATTAATTATAAATGCATTGACGGGTGTACGCCTACACCCGTGTGCTAAGGTCATGGCCATTCTATGAATGATGCCAAGGATATCCGGGACATGGTCATTAACCCCCCAAAGGCTTTAAGCAAACAAAACAATTTAAACGGGTTATTTCAATGAATTAACCATCATACAATTAAAGATTCAATGCCCGACCAAGCGGTATTTTATATACCGTACCCCAAGCCCGCATAGAGAAAATAAGTTAAAAGTATTTACCTTTGCAAGTAAAAATCACAACAAGAAAGTGCACGTAGCTTTTACCGGGTCTCCTATTCTGGAACGAAGGTTTATAATAACCTATTAGATTCCTAACGGGTCTTTAATTAAGCTTAAACTTAGACCGGTTAGTTTTAAAGGAAGATATGGTTTAAAACGCATGAAGAAGCGAAAACCGAAATAGAATGTGATTTAGACCCGACAAGTTTGGAGACTTGTATAATATGGGTAAACTAATCACATTCTGGATTTTGAGACAAAAAGGATAAGGTTTGACCCATTTCGGCTAATTTATGCAAACTAGTTACATAAACCGAACCGAACGCGAATAAGGCGTAACAGGTAACCATAAGAGTCATATACAGGTTTCCTAAGTAATATGCATTATATATGTTGTGACATCAGTAAGATATCTTCTATTATGCCCAAAATGATTTTAAACTCAAACTATGCCCCGAAGGGGCATTTTGGTCATTTTAAAGGTTATAAAAGAGTTTAAATATTTAACTGAGTTACAGGTCTGATATAATCAGTAAATATACTTAATTTAATAAGTTATAACTGTAGGGTATGACATATATGTGAAATTTATCATTTTTAACTAAACTGTGCACCGTAGGGGCATTTTGGTAATTTCACATAAGCCTAAAGGTCAATTCTGGAAATCTGAGTTTAAAACTTTTACCTACTGCTAAAATATAAAAATTTACTAAAAATATCAGTATACATCAAACCTTATATGTTTAAAATAGTTTTAATACATACTATGCGTTAAAACGCTTAAAAAGGTGATTTTGAGCTATTTCCGAGTTTTTAAAGGAAAGCTGATATTTTTATTATTCCAGAAGGCTCAAAATGTTTTATTTATCATACTGGATCAGTAGAAAAAGGTTTGGTATCAAAAGGATTTGTAATACTCATTTTATAGGCCAAAAGGGCAAAACCGACAATAACCGAATCAAGCTTAGAACTCTAAGTTATGCTCAACCTAAAAATAAATAAAAATCTTCAAAAATCCCAAAATATTATATTACATCAGTGGGTAAAAAGTTTGATATCAAAAATTGGGTTTAGATAGGCTATATGCTAATTACGTCGTTTAATTCATAAAAAGCTTTTCATTTACGCTAATGAGCATAACTCCTAATCTAGACCTCAAACTGATGTCAAATTTTAGGGACAAGTCTATAAATCAGTAATGAAGGTTTCTATTCTTTTACTTTTCCAAAAATCATGTTTTCAGGTGAAAAGGGCATAATAGTCAACGTTTAAGCATTTAACATAAACATGCAAATGATTTAGATAACTAGTGAACCAAGTTGTATAATCACAGAGGGTTATACTTATATGAAACCTGGTCCTAATAAGGCTCTAAGGCATTTCTAAACTATGCTTAAACGGGTCAGAACTGAAAGTCAAAGCAGAAGTCAAACTATGCGACTTTCGGTTCCGAACCGAGCCTAAACTGAAAATTGTCGGGGTGAACATGTTTAGACATGTTCTTACATTAATTACCAAGTTATATTAATGATAAAACAGGTTGCATGGCTTCTACATTGCTAATTATGCATTAATTTGAAAATCAGCTTTCTGTTGACTTTTTAAGATTAACTTTGACCCGACAATTAACCTAGTTAGAGTGGGAATCAGAGGGTGCCCTTTTAAGGGTTTATTGCCCACATAATTACCAACTCATATGTACTTTCAGTTTGAAATTTGACTGGACAAATTAAGATTTATGACGAAGTTAAACCTTAATTACGACGGTTTGACTTTAAGTTAATTAACTAAGCTAAACTGAAATAAAGAAGGTTAAGGATACTTACAAGGGTCCTAAGCACGACTAGGAAGCCTAAGAAAACTTGGTTGCTGACCAGAGAGCTCCAGAAGTGATGTTGTGAAGGTTTGCAAGTGAGTGGCACAATGTTGCAAACTTGGGTGTCCTTATATATGCATTTTGATTCAACAAGATAATGCCAAGCAACTCTACTGATGTTATGAGATCATCACAGGTGCCCCTATTGCATGTAAAACCATTGGAGGAGTCCCTGGTATAAGAAAACAAGCCTTTAAGTTGGTTACAGACCTGAACTGGCAGCTGCCAGGAGTTTTCTGTCGCTGGCATGCCGACGCGGGCCGCGTAGCCCCAAAGGACCATCTTACGTGGGCCGCCTGGCTTCCCAGAACCAGCCAAACAAGTTTCACTTAATTACATTTCAGCCCCTGGTCCTTTCTAACGTGGTTTTAAGTCTTGTTCTTGCATTTTTGGCCCTCTAACCTTACTTTTAAGGGTTCCAAGGGTTTATCAAACACCGTTAAGTCCTTGGTCAACTTTGTGATCCGTAAGGTCTTAGATTTCAACGTTGACGCTATTAACCCCTCACATACGAATTTTATCATAACTTTCTCATACGATAACGAAACTTTATGAAATTTTTATCACACATTCTAGAGACTATAATTTATCGTTACAAAGCTTCGGGTTTGCTAAAAGGTCACTCAGAGGTATACTTTAAACATGTTGACACATTTAACCCCTATAGTTTGTAATTTCTCACTTTCTTCCACAATTAGCTCCGTATGATCCATGATTCATTCGTCTAAGGGTATAAACATCATGTAGGGTTATTTTAAAGTATATTTATCCGTTGTTGACATTTTGAACCCCTTTATTCACATACTTTCCTAATTTGTCAACTTCAGTCCCTCTAAAGTAATCTTTCACACGTTCAAAGTTTATGACACGTGTCGATACATTATTAGACATGAATTTTTCAAGGTGTTACGTAATTGGACCAATGAGGCTCAGTTAGCCTTTGACCAGCTCAAGGAGGCTCTTAGTACACCTCCTGTTCTCAAAATCCCTGATTTTTCAAAAAAGTTTATTATGGAGACTGATGCATCAGCAAAGGGGATGAGTGCAGTTTTAATACAAGAAGGGCAACCTTTGGCATACATTAGCAAAGCACTCTCTCCTAAGCAACAGAGTTTATCTGTATATGAAAAACAATTACTAGCCATTCTCATGGCTGTCAAACAGTGGCACCATTATTTGGTAACCAAACCATTTGTCATTAAAACTGATCATCAAAGCTTAAAATACTTGTTGGAACAGAAGATTGTAACACCCTTGCAGTAGAAATGGCTCTCAAAACTCTTAGGGTATGACTATGAAATTTGTTACAAACAAGGGGCAGATAATGTGGCAGCAGATGCCTTGTCAAGGGTACAGGGTATAGCTTTGTTTCAAATCAATTTAAGTTCCATTCATCCTACCTTATGGCAAAAGATTCAAGATGCTTGGCAACATGATGCTGTCACCAAAGACCTTATTGACAAACTGAAACAAGGAGTGATTATTGCCAACAGAAGTTGGGATGGTCAGTGTTTAAAAAGAAAAGAAAAACTGTTGATTCCTAATGGCATGTCTCTCAAACAGGAGATCTTGTCACTATTTCATGCTTCATCCATTGGAGGACATTCAGGTGTGACCCCCACACTTAACAGAATTAAAGATTTTTTCTATTGGAAAGGTTGTTCCAAAGATGTGCATACGTTTGTCAAGGAATGCACAGTTTGTCAGAGAGCTAAGTATGAAATCACTGCTATACTTGGGTTGTTACAACCACTGCCAGTGCCAAGATCCATTTTCAGTGATATTTCAATGGATTTTGTGTCCGGATTACCTAAGGTCATGGGTAAGGATACAATTTTGGTTTTAGTGGACAGGCTAACTAAGTATGGCCATTTTTTGTTGTTAAGTTATCCATATTCGGCTGCTACTGTAGCTAGTGTTGTTATGGACAATGTGTTCAAAATTCATGGTTGTCCTGCCACAATAGTCTCTGACAGAGATCCTGTGTTTTTTAGTACATTTTGGAAGGAATTCATGAAGTTACAAGGAATTGAGTTAGCCATGTCATCCTCTTATCACCCACAGTCTGATGGACAGACTGAAGTCCTAAACAGATGTTTGGAATCTTATCTAAGGGCTATGAGCATGGATGCTCCCTTAACTTGGGTTAAATGGGTACATCTAGCTCAATGGTGGTACAATACTACTTGGCATTCCACTATTAAAATGACTCCTTATGAAGCCCTATTTGGAGTTAAACCTAATATTCACATTTCTTATATCCCTGGTGAAACCACTGTTGCAGTAGTTGAGGATTTTCACAGAGACAGAGAAGGTATGATTGTGAAATTGAAAGCTAATCTTGAGATTGCTAGGAACAGGATGAAACAATTGAGTGATTCACATAGGGTTGACAGAGAATTTGAACCTGGGAATTGGGTGTATGTCAAATTACGCCCATTTTCTCAGCAGTCCTTGAAGACTCATCACAACAGGAAACTTTCACCTCGATATTTCGGTCCATTCCTAGTTTCACAAAGAATTGGAAAAGTTGCTTATAAGTTGGACTTACCGGCACATGCTCAAATCCACCACACTTTCCATGTATCATTGTTGAAGAAAGCTAGGGGCTCCATTGTTTTGACTGGACCAATTCCGCAAGGTCCGAGGTTTATACTGCAACCACGAGCTGTGCTGGACCGGCAATTGGTGAAATGTGGTTCCAAAGCTGCAATGAAAGTGTTGATTCATTGGAAAGGACTTCCTGTTTCAGAGGCTTCGTGGGAATTTTTGGAAGATGTTCAACTGAGATTTCCCAATTTCACTTTTTGAGGACAAAAATTTTATAAAGGGGGGGGGTATTGTTACATAATAAGTCCTTAGTATTAGTTGTGGGTAGAAATTGTAATAATTGATAGACAAGGGACTATAGTTGTAATACGTGTTAGAATTAGTTAATGGTAGTTATAAACATAACAACCCCAAGCTGAGAAGTTAAGCTTGTTTTGGGTTTTCCTTCTCTCTCTTCTTGTGCGATTCTTCAATTCAGGCTAACAGACTTGGTGTAGCTTACACCCCAACAGAACCTACACCCCACTATGAAAATCCATTTTCTTCTCTTGTTTTGTTCCAGCTTCATTCACGCATACAATCCCCTTATGTTATGTTCTTATCACTTCCAAGATGTAAACAACAAACAGGCACAAATTATTATATTTGATAAAAAAGAAAGGATTAAAACACACAATTAGATACCAAATATCAAGTATGTCACCAACCCATTAATGTTTGCTAAGAGGATCAAATCATGGAACTAACAACCTTTGGTCAGTTCGTAGAACTAACAAACCTTTTGGTCAATATCTAATGACCAAAAGGTTTAATGACTAAAAGGTTTGTTAGTTCCACGAATTGATCCATGGTGAAAGCTTACTAGAAGACTCACGATGTATCATACGAATTGTCAACCAATCTCTTGGTGTGTTGCTGAAAAAATAGATTGGGTGCTAAATAGGTGGCTCCTAGGTTATCACACCGCAAACTTGGCTGGAGTCGGAGATATGATTCGAAACTCATGTAGTATAGACATAATTAAAAAAAATCTTGGCAGCAACGTGAGCTAAAGCACGGTACTATACCTCTGTGTTGGATCTAGCGACAATGCGGTATTTGTTGAAGCTCTAACTAATTAGATGTGATCCTTGAAAAATAAAGTATCCAGTGGTAGATCGTCGGTTACTCAGACATATAGCCCAGTCAGCGTCTACATAAACATGAATGTTGAACTGAGTAGTCCTGCCAATAGTACGTCCATGTTAAATAGTGCCCTTAATGTATCTAAGAATATGATTTTCAGTAATATGACAACTAGCAACATGCTAAAGAAACTATGAGACCATACTAACTTAAAAGAGATCTCAAGGGGAGTCAAAGACAATGTATTGTAGAGCACCAATTATGTGACAACCCTCACTAAACCAGGTATCCGTACGACTTAATTAACTATTAATTGTTGCTTAATTACTGTGCTTGACTGAGATTACTGATAAACTGCTACTTGACTGTTGATACTTGTACATATCTGCATCATACCTTGATTTCCGTCACTACATTATTTATTTACTGAACTCTAGTGATAAACATGATGCACAAAAGCACAGTAGCATTTGAACGGATAACCTATTGAACATGCTGATAAAGCCAGCATCAGGCAGACACTACCTCTAAAGGCCTGTATGAGCCAGAAATATATTACTACACCCAGAGTGTGTGTAGGGATACAAGGGTTGTAGAACTGCGTCTCTAGAAATAAGATATAATGATTGGATGTGCCTAAAACGTACTCTGAGCACGAAACACAGCACTTTATTTAACATACCAGCTTCTAGCTAACTAATAAAGTGCCAAAACATGAGGAATTATTCCTGACACTTTGCAGAATAAATTGTGTCGCTAAAAATATTATTTACGACGCTTAAAAGATTACTTAAGCACTTTAACGGATTACTATCCAACCGAACAACCGGACTATACCCGGAACATGAAAATATTGCCAAAAATATTATTAGTCTTTTTCTGAGCCAGTTAGGGTCCCTGATTACCCTAACACCCGCAATATAACGCATCATGCAACTAACGGAGTTAACCTCTAAAGTTAACTTATTAGATGTAACTGAACACTAACTGAACAATTGAAATCGAACCATAGGACCCCCCCCCCTTTGGGCCGGTTCCATCTCCTTGTAACTAGGAGAGTACAATGGTGATTATTTTAATGGGTTGTGTCTAGAATCAAGAGGACATATGAACCAAGAGTTAAACATTTCCACTTTGTCTATAAATACATAAGGTTGCATATGAGAGAATACACATCACATTCGCCAACAAAACTCTTTCTCTCCCCTCTCTTCTATTCTCGGCCGAACCCACCCCCACCTACACATCCATTGTCGGCTTTTGATCTCTCCATTTCAAGCATATACAAGGCTTACGGGTTACATATTAGGAGTCTTGAAGCAAGCGGAAGTGGAAGGACCTCGTTTCTTTACTTTTATCCACGCCATTTTCGACTAGATTCTTCCCTAGCCCCGAGCTAGAGGTATAATGTTTAAAACTCACTCTCGATCGTATCTAAAGTGGTTAATATGATTTTTAACGGTTAAAAGTCGGAATCATGCGTTTTGAATCTTTAAAGTCTACTAAAACTTGATTTTTGTTGGTTAAAAGCTCATAACATGTGTAAAAGTTGTAGTATTTGAATATGTTGATTATTGAGGCCCGATCTACGATGTGGTGGCTCTTATCATCGTTTAACCCGACTTTGTTAAGATCATAGATCTTGACATAAGCTTGTTTCTGTCGGTACGAGGGTTAAAAGGTGAAACTCCACCACACGAGAAACATGAACTTGTGTAAAAGTATTTTGACTTGTAAAATAGTATTTAAAACGAGCCGATCTACATATGTACAAGTGGTATATTCGTAGAACCAAGTGTCGAGAAAATCATGTTTTATAAAAATTGGGTGACATGTTAACAAATATGATTTTTACAAACTACAAGTGTATAAACACTTGTGAAACGAAAGATCCGGCAAAGTAACAATTTTTATAAAAGTTGTCGGGAAGTTGTAAAGGATGATTTGTTCTAAAAACGGGGTTTTTACAAGACTAAACTATTTTATACATAGATCCACTAAATATAAGGTGATCTACACTATGACTTTCGGAAAAACTACAAGTCCATGTAATAAAGCAATTTTACATACTAGTCTACAAGTTTGATGTGTTGAAACTAGTTTGAAGTATCGGAAATTGATTGGTTGATTTAAAGAAGTGTTGGAATGATTTTGTAAAAGAAAATGATACGCTTGAAAGCGTGGCCACCTCCAGTTACAGGGGAAACTCTGGCGAAATTTTTCTAAAATCTAACACTTAGAATTATTTGCAAGTGTTAAACTATTTTGAAATGTTTTCAAAATACATTTCGCCAAGACTTTATTTATTAAATAGTCGGAGGTGGGATTTTCACAAAACTAAACGTGATAAATATATGTTCGGTAAATATATCTTTCACCACACTGTTTATGATTATTTTGTGAAAATATATAAATATTATTTTTAGAGTAAAAATAATATTTACAAACTTTGACGAACCCAAAATAATGCAAACGCTTACACGACAAACATATAAGTTACAACGGTAATTACTATTACCACTTACTCGCCAAAACGTAACCTACGCTTAATACGGAAATATTCATAAACGAGTATGTTGTCAACGTATTATTTTTGGAAAATATTATGTGTAGAGAAAATATAGTATTTTTGAGAAAGATATTTATATTTTGGAATGAGAAGTAAAAATATATTAAGTGAGACTTAATATTATAAACGCGCATGTATTAATTCCCCCATCCTTGGGAAGGAGATTAACTACCAAATATATACAAGGAACGGTTGTCTAACTGTTTCCCGAAAATTAAACTATAAAGCTAAAGCACAGCCATCCGTCTAATAGAATTAGCACATGTAGGTCGTTGCACAGCTTTCGGACATTTGGAGTGCTTGATTTAGCGACGCACTGACTGTGAGTTCATGTCCCCCTTTTCCCTTAACTCTTTTCAGTTTTATAAACTGCGGGGGTGAAATACATGTTACTATGATTATGAAATACTTGATACATGGTATGGTTAGCGTAAGGAGGGTTATTACTTAGATCATGTGAGTGGGTAGGCGGGAACTGGAGGCCATTAATCCTCATGGTAGGACCGAGGGACGTAAGCGGTAGATCTATCTGGGTGTAGCGAGCCCAACTCCAGGTCCAGCATAACGGACCTCGGGGTGACTTTGTGCCCGACGCGAAATCCGCTAGGTTTGAGTCTTCCTACTTGCACTTCACACATATCAGTGGATTTGCAAACCATTGGTGATCTATTTTTCCTTATTTGCTACGTACCAGGGTTTTTGATAAATACAAAGGTTTATTTACTCACTTTCGCATGAACTCGCTCAACATTATTGTTGATTTTTCAACTTACATGTATTTCAGGGAATTAAAGATCTGGCACGGTATGGCATGTTTTCCGCTGCATAAGTCACCAGGGTCATCCAGGGTTCGAGGAATGTGACTCTTTCCTGGACAAGTCACAGTCCTTGAATCATGTTTACGATATGTTTGCATTTGTAATGTTTAGACAAGTTTATGGTTGTTGGGTGTTAACCCGTTAAGACAATGTTTTGATATTTTTATTTTAATGGATGATCTTGCATATTTTTAAATCATATAGCTTTGTTATGATTAAGCTATGGTATTAAGAAGTCACACCAAATTAACCACGCTTCCGCAAAGCCAGGGTGTGACAAATTATATATGTCGAGGTTCCACCAAAGTTATACTTGAGTATGGATGATATGTTACTAATTATACATGTTTATCACTCATTTTGTATAAAATGATTATTTGAAATAGGTAGTATCTAAATGAGATAGTATCTTAGGAGACCGTTTAATAATAATAATAATAATAATAATAATAATAATAATAATAATAATAATAATAATAATAATAATAATAATAATAATAAAAATAATAATAATAATAATAATAATAATAATAATAATAATAATAATAATTTGTCCAAGGGTCAAATAATGATTTCGATTTTAAAATGACTATCTTTTTTGTTGTCCATTTTTTATTTTTCCGCTTGGTGTAGGGGTTTCCTACCAACAATTTAGATTTAGAGTAAACCTTAATTTGCAACTCTGTGGTTTTGGGCCAAAATCAATTCAAGTTTCTTTAAAAATGGACAACTGTTGTAGTGTTTTTTAAACATCAAGGTTGTAAACAGCAAAACGTTTCTTAAAGGGTACTGAATTGATTTTGACCCCAAATTACAGGGTTGTAGTTGTAAATTGAGGTTTACTCTTAGGTTTATTTTAACTAAATAAATAAGTTCAACTTTTCTGAATGGCAAAATCATCATCATCATCATTATCATACTCAGTAAATCCCATCAATAGCAAAGCAAAGGTAGGGTCTGAGGAGGGTAAGATGTAAACAGCCTTACCTCTACCCCGTAGGAATAAAGAGGCTGCTTCCAGTGAGACCCCCGGCTCGATAGTAGTTTTGCATCAAGCCTTGGACATAAGGCAAATAACACTCAGCAATCGGGACAAAGACCTATTAGTGCATGTACCCTTTTGTCTTTCAGCTATCAACGCCACCACATGATGCGTGATTAACCGTCCTCAGCTTTTAATGTTATTTTCATGAAATTAATAAAATAACGTTAAAATTAGTGCACTTTCACTTTTGCCCTCGATAGCCCACACATATATACATTATATGCGCATACCGCAAGTGGGGAGTAATAAGTTTACTTAATCAAAATACATTCTGTAAATGGTAAATGGGTGGTATCAACTATGTTTCCTTTATTATTAATGTCTGATTCACTCCTTAGGCCGGAGGGTGTGGAGGCGCCACCAGGGCCACCTCAGCCCCTCTGGTGCCATCGTCCCACACCCACCAATTCAACTCGGGGCGCTATAGCCTTGGCTCCACCATGGTAATGAGCAGCAATCGTGAAGAACGAGGAAGGATTGGTTAAATGGGGGGGGGGGGGCTATAGCTTGAAGGGGCTTTATCCCACACCCTTCAAGTTAAGGGAAGAGGTCTTAAAGCCCCTGTGTGATGTGGCGTTGATGTGGCGTTGACGTAGCGTTGATAAAGCCCCTCCTACACCCTGCAGCCTTAGTGCATGGGAACAATTCTCTTTTTAGTAGTCTGGTGTGGGATTTGCTTTGGTTTTATACGTGTTGTATGCTTGGTTTTTGTCGGTATGTGTGTGTATTGGGGTTGTACCTCCAACACCTTGCTGGAAACTGAGTATTGTTGACTTGCGTTTGGATTAAAATGTTGCGACTTCGCCTTTCAAAAAAAGGTACAACGGAACCGCACTTCTGAGTCCTGGTATATCTTCAGAAAACGAGCAAGCTCCCACCGCATCGCGGCGGGGAAAAATCTAGTATGAACTGAAACCGTAAGTTATCTAAGAAGCCAACCAAGCTAGCATGCCACTTAATACCATATCGATGCTACAAGAAAAATTAGTGGCCACTATCCTCAATAAATAGAACCTCTAGTAATTCATTTAGGTTTTCAGTTTTTCTTTTTAACAAGAAGGCTCTATTATAGAAAATCATGAGTACATAGCGATAGTTGGGGAGGTCTAACAAGCCCGTTGCTGGTGGTTGTGAAATGTTCATGAATGGCACGGTAACCCTTAGCCCAAAATATTATAGCGGATATTGCATGCATGTCAATTGTGTTTTGTAAACTATATAACATGAGCTCACCAACAAATAAATAGCTGAGGTCGTTTTCAATATACATGTCACATCTAACCGGTGAGACAGCTTTAGTAATAAAGTGAAGACAAGTGAAGACCTAGAAGTTCCTAGATGTTGAATATTGTAAATAAATAATGTGTTGTACTCAGACTATTATAAGTTTTAATGAAAGTTTAGTTTGCTTCTGCTGTAAGTGTATAACAAGTTTGGGATTTGAGCATAACAAGTTTCGTGTCTTAAATAGGTCGACACACGTTTAGGACACGATATTCATATCTTAACCTGTTTATATTTTAATTTAAAAAAAATATGTGCCTTAGTAAGCCCAAACCTAATTCGTGTCGACAAATTTAAATTTTCAAGTAAACAACACGCATCTGCCTCTTCCTCGCTTACCTGCACCTCGGCCTCGGCCTCTTCCTCTGCCACTATCCTCTATAAATAGAACCTCTAGTAATTCATTTAGGTTTTCAGTTTTTATTTTTAACAAGAACGCTCTATTATAGAAAATCCTGAGTACATAGCGATGGTTCCGGAGGTTAACAAGCCCATTGCTGGTGGTTGTGAAATGGTCATGAATGGCACAGTAACCCTTAGCCCAAAATATTATAGCCCATATTGCATGCATGTCAATTGTGTTTCGTAAACTATATAACATGAGCTCACCAACAAATAAATAGCTGAGGTCGTTTTCAATATACATGTCACATCTAACCGGTGAGACAGATTTAGGAAAAAAGTGAAGACAAGTGAAGACCTAGAAGTTCTTAGATGTTGAATATTGTAAATAAATAATGTGTTGTACTCAGACTATTATAAGTTTTAATAAAAGTTTAGTTTGCTTCCGCTGTAAGTGTATAACAAGTTTGGGATTTGAGCATAACAAGTTGCGTATCTTAAACAGGTCGACACAAGTTTAGGACATGATATTCGTATCTTAACTTGTTTATATTATAATTTAAAAAAGAATATGTGCCTTAGTAAGCCCAAACCTAATTCGTGTCGACAAATTTAAATTTTTAAGTAAACAATATGCATCTGCCTCTTCCTCGCTTACCTGCACCTCAGCCTCGACCTCCGCCTCTGCCAATGACAACACGCCTCCGTAATGGATCTCTCCACCGTGCTCTTCCGTCATAGTCCACGGCGGTCACCAGTATCGACTCACCAACTTTCTCAGCATGACTTTTCCCCCTACTTTAGGCCTTGACCAAGGCCGGTTTTGGGCCTGTGCAAGTCGGGAGACAGCACAAGGCCCAAATTGCCAAGGGGCCCGAATCTGTTTTAAAAAGGTATAGAAATTTTTTGAAGGAACCCACAAAAATATTTCAAAGGAACCTATAGTATGAAGATCGACCTTTTTGTGGTGGCATTTGACAAATCCTTTATTTCTTAGTTCGAGACCCTCTAGCTCCCGTTTTGTTAATTTTTTTTGATTCAATTAAAGGATCGCATGTTTTAGGAGTACATATTAATGGTGAGGTATTTATTGCTAATTCTCACTTCTCTCATTGAACTTGCAGATCCAATGCCTATAATAGAGTTGACATTACTTTAAAATTTCAGAATTAATTAATAAGAAATGAACATGAAAAAGTTTTAAATAAATGGTGGGGTATTTATTGCTAACTAGGTTATTACCCGGGATTGCTTCCCGGGCTCGGGAAACTTATTTATATTATTTATTATTTGTTATTAATACGACCTCATTACATCAAGCATCTCATTGGATTCAACAACAATGTATTCACATCACCGTATTAGATCATGAACCCATATTAAAGGTCAAACAAAAGCACAACAGGACCACATGAATAACATCATTTCCACTTTTACTTCAATGCACTTACGTGATCAGGTGACTTGGGATTTTGTAAAAATGTTTGTTCTAGTACTTCTTTACAAAATTACATAGAATTCAAGAAAACAAAACAATGACTTAAAGAACTATAATTGAACACCCAATCTAATCGGGCAAATAGATGTTGACCAAAAGTCAAACAGTTGTTGACCAAAAGTGAAACAGATGTTTAACCAGATCCACTATCTTCTTATATTTTAGCACTGTTTTCCTCTTCAAAATATTGTTCCACCTAACATGGGTTTCCATCAAATGTTGACCAAAAGTCAAACAGATGTTAAAACCACTGTTTGAGTTATTCAAACGTCTGTTGAATACTAAATGAGATGTTGACCAAAAGTCAATCAGATGTTAACCAAAAGTCAAGCAGAAGTTTACCAAAAGTCAAACAAAGTGACCCATACATGATTTCTTATACATATTTAACATGTCTCATTTGATCAATTTGAGTTTTAGTTTGGAAATTGTGGACACTAGTCCCAGCAAAAGGCGATATGTTTCATAATATAATCGAAACTGTATGTGTTTCTATTTGCTTGAAATGATTATCAGAGAATAGAACTCGATGTTTTTATTCCTTTAATGGCATAATTAAGCAGCTTATCATTGTCAAAGAATAGGGCTTATAACTTTGAACGTGATTTTGCTATTAGTTTGTACTATATTTTTCATCAAGGAATCGTTTCAAACGAGTAACTGAATATACTCTCTTTAGCTTACATCGCCGCATTGTTTCCGTTAGACATGGACCCAATAATTTACATCTACATATATAGTTTTAGAACCACAACTTCAAAACTAAACAAACAAGTCTACCATCAGTTTCTAAAAGCGAAGAACTACAACTCAAAAACTTGGTTCCAGCTATCCTTCTGCGTTTACCTTCTTCAATCCCATGAACATTCATCTGAACAAAAAAAACTTCTTACCTTTCACAAAGTTAAGTGTAAATGCTTGACCTGGAGCCATGCCTTTATCCTTCACAAACTTTCTCATTCCTTGCACATAATATCTTGGTTGACCTCGAGATGAACCTATAGCAACTTGAACATTCCAAACATCACCTGCCACATCCACAATCTTAAAACCCATCTTACGATTCAGTCCGAGATCTTCAGCCTGTTTTTTAAAAAGGTGCTGTAACAAATAACGAACAATTCAATAAACAAAGAATTAACACATCTTTAAAATCTAACTACAGTATTATATATTAGTAAACTCATCATCACAAACTTACAAAATGACCTCCCACACAGAAAGAAATAGGTACGATTTGATTATCTTCATTCACAACAACCATACCACCTTCATTGACAATAACGATGTCCTGTACAGCTTCAGTATCTGAACTTAAGACAATCTCTTCTACCACCTTTTCTATAACAGCAGCACAGACCTCCGGTGGAAGCACTAAATCGCAGGTAGCACAATTGAAAACCGTGATATGAAAAGTCTGAAGATCTATCATCTCAAAGACAATCAGATGATCAGCAGTTATTGGCAACTCATTCTTTATCTCCTTCCATCCGGTAGTTATGTAAAGTTCATTGTTGATATCTTCCATCCGTACAGACCAGTTCTGGTTTCCAGATCCTTTAATAAGAACTGGATATGAAGGAATAGTGTTTAACATCTTGTGATGAATAAAATAATGATTAATACTCTACAATCAGAATAAAACACATTATATAGTACATTAGTAAAAATATATCAGAAAATTAAGTAAATAAATAAAAAAACAACAATTAAACAAGTGTATCTCCAAAAAAATTACATGATGAATATTGTTCAAAGTTACATACCAAATAATCTTCGTTACCAGATGGTTGTAGTAAAAATCATCACAAGGAGCAAGAGAAATGTCTTGATAAAAATATAATATTCTGAAACTTTCTAATGCTTCTTCATAATGAAATATCAACCATGAATCTGAAGGTATTTTCAAACTGTCTACCAACTGACACCAACCATTATAGAAATAATATCTGCTATTGCTTAGAGGCTAGATCTTGACTTTAAAAACGTTTCTAGTTGTGGTCCGGATGTTTGTATTTCCAGTTGGATAATTAAACTGTTGAATCCATTTTTCATACTGTTTTGGCAAAATCTAAGCATAAATAAATAAAACACTTTTATTGCTAGATATCATACGAAAAAATTAAAATTAAGTGTTAAAGTAAGATTAGATAAAATTACTAACCAAACATTTCCTTTTACTGTCTTCAAGGTAACACGGAAATCCATAAATCATTGTCACGTAAAACTATAACAATATCAATTATATAGAATCAAAATCAATAACATTAAGAAACAAATTAATACAATCCATTAAGGTATGCAATACATCAAAATAAAAGATGATACAACTAATATATATCAAAATAACAATAGACAACATCGAAAAGGTGAGAATATATGTATTTTCTTATCATATCGAAATATATATATTTTTTACAGCAAATCATATAATTAAAACTTAAAACCTACTTTTCCGATTAAGTGTCACAAATAGACATGGAGGATCATCAGTTGAATAAATTGTATAGAAAGACAGGATAGTGACTTGTGTCTATACCAAACAAAAACTTAAAAACAGTATACCAACTACTAATCAAAATAAGTTCAACTTTACAAATACACATGAGAATACATCAGTTAAAATTGGAAATTTATATTATACTTCAGAATAACATCGTTACATGAACAACTTTACAAATAAACATGACAATACATCAGTAAAGATTGAAATTTTATATCATACATCAGAATCACATGAACAACTTTATTAGTATCTTTACAAATTCAAATGAGAATACAACAGTAAAGATCGAAATTTTATATCATACATCAGAATAAGATAAATACATGAGCAAAGTGAAATCCAATAAAATCAACAATGGATAAGACAAATGGTAGATACACCAAATGCAGATCACTTTTCTTAGAATCATATATGTCTATCATAACATGCATTATAACTACACAGTAATCGGATATAAAAAAATTAGGACTATCAGAAGTAGTTCAAGTATAAGCCGCAACAATAAACGCAATCATAACCAACAATGGATTGAAAAAAAACAGGGAGATACATGAATACACCACCATCGATTACAACTTCTTCATTAAAACAGCAAGAACCATAATCGGCTATGGAATACAAAACTAAAAGAATAAACATGAAAAAAGTACAAAACAAATCAGATTATTTAACAATACCTTTGTTATTATCCAAGATGATATTGATGAAGATCGTAAGAAATTGAAGAAGATGAGAGAGTTTCTTGGAGAAAGTGTACAAAGATACGTGGAGAGAGAAAGGAACTGAGATTTTGTGAGGATCTTGAAAAAGTTAGAAGTTTTAAAAATATCCCATGTAACCGGGTCGGATCATCCCATTTAGATTTTGGTCAACATATGTTTGACTTTTGGTCAACATCTATTTGACTATTGGTCAACATCTGTTTGACTTTTGGTCAACATCCGTTAACATATAAACAATGTTAACATAAATTACGAATAATTAGCTAATAGACGGCACACATTTAGCATCTTAAATCATCAAGACCCTTAATAATTTGACCATATGATTTAATCATGTGTTTTATCTTAGATGGGACAACTCGAAAAGAAAATTCACTAAAAGGATAATATATTAAACGGGTCAAAAACGCTCAAAGTGTATTTTACTGCATAAATATTGTTACATACAAACACTGTTAACATAAACACTGATGCAATATCTGCTGTTGTTGCTGAACTACTATTATTGTTGGGCAGTGGTTCACCTTTGGTTGTTCAGACCTTTGGCTATTTCTTGTAGCTTTGCTGAGTCAGGATTTTCTACCAACATCTGCTTCATGGCCAATTTAAAATATTCGGATTCTTGTTGCGCCTATTCTTCTTCATCCATCTGTTTTTGCCTCTTTGTTTGATAGACAACAACAGCAGATGGAACAGTGGGTTTAGCAGATCTTTTAGTTGGTACGGTCTGTTTGATTAAAACCTCTGATTCTGGATAATCTGGCTTTTTAGGAACAAAGGGATCTTTCTTTCTTCTTTCTTCCAATTTTTTGTATGTCTCTATCACTTTAATCTCTTTCCACCTTGTGATTTGATTCCTTGAGCCATAATTTGCAGTTATAAGCTCTTCCTTCATTCTCTTCAATTTCAAAGCACTTTCAGGTACATTCTCTTTATACTGGGACCAGACTGGTGGGGTTGGTTTTATTGTTGAGTCTTCAAGCATCTTTTGTATTCTTGCAATTTCTTGCTTGAGCTCACTTATGGTCCACTCTTTGAATTGATACCTTTCTGCCTTGTATTTCTTGTTTTGTATGATGAGCTCAATGTAATGATTCCTTAGGCTTTCATCATCTCTTTCTGATAACTGCTGACAAAGATCTTTTGAAAACTGCTCTAATGTTCTAACTTGGTTGAGCAGATAATGCAGATTTCTCTGTATTTCTTTATCAGATTTTCCTTTTGTGTCTCTTTTTGAGATATCCTCTGCTTGTTTGGCTTTCAGTTGAAGGTATTCATCAATGTTCTTTGGCAAAGGATACCCTTGAAGAGATGGAAGATTCCTCTTTTCAGGATCATCTTCAGAATAGAAGGATTTGATCTCCTCCCTAACTGCTGGAAGATCCAGAGGAAATTTCACACTCAAAGGAACCAAGGCAGTAGTTTGGTCAGGGGTTAGAATTGAAGCAGTTGAAGTAGGTTTTTGCACAGTTGATAGGATCAGAGGTTGTGAAGATATTGGAAGTGGAGAAGATACAGTGTCATCTTCAAGTATGACATTTGTTATCCTCCTTCTTTTGATTTTTGGTGTGGTTGGAGGTGTTGAACTTGGAGTTGGATTTGTGGATTAAGTGGTGGTTGGTAAAGTGACAACAGCATTTGTTGTGACAACAACTGTTGAAACCACGGATGTATCAAAACATGTTGATATAACAGGTGTCTCAACATCTGTTGGCTTTGTGGTTTGAGGTGAGGAACTTTTGGGGATTTCAGAAGGTGATGTATCAAACACTGATGTATCAACCACTGATGTATGAACAGCTGTTGATATAACAGGTGTGGAAGTGGGTTCGCTGACCTTTCTGGTAGTTCTTATTCTTTTTGAAGTACCCTGCTCTTCCTTTGCCATCAGAACTTCCTTTTCTTTTTCAAATCTTTTAGAACCCTTTCGTTCCATTTTCTCTTTTCTATCTGCTTTTTGTTCAGCAAAGGCATTGAGAGTCACATCAACCTTCTTTGATCCATCAGGCCTTGGAATTTCTACAACAGGTTTAGCCATTGGATCGGGTGGTAGATACAAACCTTCTTTTCCTTTCTTTCCTTTCTCCCCCTTTTTGGCATCAACAGGGTTTTCAATATAGACAATTGTAAGAGGAGAAGTACTAGTGGTTTGAAGTAAATGAGCATTGATGGCTTTAATATCAGCTTGAGTATCCTTATACCTTGCTTCCATCACATTTCTAAACATCTGTAGATGAATTTCATGCTGTTGATTAGCATATTGTCTTTGTTTATGAAGCATAGGTTGAAACAGTTTCCATAGCTCACTTGTTGTGGTAGTAGATGATGAAGCAGTGGATTGAGACTTTAAGGATTGTAACAACTGTTGTAGCATATTTTTGATATCTGCCAAAGATGTTTTAAGATTGGTAACTCTCTCCGTCAAATCCTGATATTTTAAACCATCACCCAATTTAATGGGATCATCTGATTTCCCACCAGCAGTGGTTGTATCAGCAGTTGGACCAGGAGAAGTCTCCAATGGTTCATCCACTGATGCCCCTTTTTCTTGGTACTGGGGACTTCTTTCTTCAGCAGTAGTTACCTTAGTAAGCACACTAGTGCTTAGCTTGAACACACTAGTGGATACCTTGGTTCCCAAGGAAGAAATTGCCTTCAAGGGAGCATGACTTATGAAACTACTGTCCAGGTGTAAATCAGTGGATTCAACACCTGTAGTACCTGCTCCGCTTGAACTACCACCAAGAGATACATGTAACTCTAGGGGTGTAACCTCCTCAACTGTTGATGGGTTAGCAAAGGTAGAGGCATCAGACTCAGTCACTTGTAGGAGTATATTCTCAGTGATGGGTTGTTGAGAAGAACTGATTAGTGTCTGATCCATATCTAATGCTTTCAACAGAGGTAACATGCTGGGTGGTAATGTGGTTGCAGGGATAGGAGTTGAAAGAGAATTTGCCCCGGGAGCAGGGCTATTCAACATACTCTCAACTGAGGGTAATGTATCATAGAACGATGTCCCTGTGCTTACAACATGTTCCTTTTGTGAGGAAGCAGGAGGAGTTGAGGCCTGTGGTGGAGATCTTTCCAACTGTTGTGAGGAAGTAGCAACAGTGGGTGTTGGTGACTTTTGATGTGTGTAAAATGCAACATATAAATCACATCAATTAAGGCATAAAACTAACCCTTTTTAAGTACTAATGTTGGAAAAAGAGTGTTTTTGTCTTCCTTTTGTATTTTCAGGATGAAATGAGCTCAAAATCACAAAAGAAGCAAAAAGACAACTAATTCTACCATAAATACAAGAAAAGGAACAAAAGTAGACTGCCCGGACCCTCAACGGCACCTCCCAAGGCAAAGGAGAAAAAACAGAGTCTGAACACGCCCCGTGTCCAGCGAACACGGGGGCGTGCCCAGGAAGCAGCAGAAAAGACAAACCAGTAGAAGCTTCCATCGCCCACCACGGGGCCGTGTCCAGCGGGCACGGGGGCGTGGTGAAAGTACAGCAGGTGCATTAATTGTAATTTGCAATTACAATTAATGAGGAGAGAGAGTGTCAGACGGGCACGGGGCCGTGTCCAGCGGACACGGGGCCGTGTCCAGCCTTCTGTTCAGCCTATAAATAGAGGAGCTTGGCTTCATTCTCTCTCATCCCTTGGCACACCACCTCTCTCACACTTCATCCACCACCCACCACCACCATAACACCATCATCCACCACCATCATCCATTGTCCATCGTAGAGTGTGTGAGTCGTCTCGGGATCCAAGATTGATCGTAAGAGTTCTTGACAATCAAGGCCATGTTTGCCTAAGTCTCTTACATCACTTGGTGAAGACAAGTGTTTAGTATAATACTTTTTATTTTTAATCTTTTGCACTTTTTATTTGGTTTTGTATTAATGACTTTAATAACTAGTTACTTATGTTGAAGGTGATCTTTCCTTATCGTTTGTCCGTGGTGTCTTGGCATTATTTTACTGTCTATATAAAATAAAAGATTTTCACCATTCATATCTCCACGGTCTATATGGAGGTATGTTGGCTACCTGGTCGGGGGTTAAGGGAACGGTTTGGTAAGGGTCTTGCCCTTGTTCAGCGTTTAGAGGTCCTGCTTGGGACCTGGGTCAAATTTAGTAGGATCTCCTTCAATGCCCATAGGTATTGGATGGCGGGGATCCAAACTCTTTGACCCCCTCATAAGTTAACTACTATTAATACTATAACCCGGCTATTTAGGACTGTATCCCTGCTGACTCAGACTACTTAGCCGAGGGTAACGTCACCGCCAAAAGCGGGGCCTACCACAATTTGCATTAATAACTTAATTCATTATCTTTCAATAATCCGGTCCTTTAGGATTGTATCCTTGCTGACTCAAACTACTGGGTTGAGGGTAACGTCGCCTTCAAAAGAGGGGCCTACTACAATAACTAAGATAATCTCTTAAACAAGTGCAAAAGTGCGAAAATAATCAAAGGTTATACTAATACACGTGTCGGATCCAAGTGATTCATCTTGTCTATCTGTTTTTATTTTATTTTTATTTTCAGCATTTAGTTAGTTTTTATTTTTCTTAGTTTAAAACATTTTTCTAACTTTTTGATTTGATTAGATGTTGAGGATAAACCGGTATTAAAAGCTCTTGTGTCCTTGGACGACCTCGGTATCTTACCAACACTATACTACGTCCACGATGGGTGCACTTGCCCATATGTGTGTTTAGTGTTAGTGAATATCGTGTTTTATAAATTTAAAACTTGGCTAAAAGTGTAAAAAGGGGCTTAAATACTCATCAAAAATATAACACACTTCACGCACATCAAGTTTTTGGCGCCGTTGCCGGGGACACAAGGATTTTAAGAAAGCTTAAAATCGACGGCCTAATCAGTTTTTCAAAACCTTTTTAAAACGCGCGCGCATTTTTCTGCATTTTTGTTTAGTTTTGCATTTACAGTAGCCTGAACACGGGGCCGTGCTCACTGAACACGCCCCCGTGCTGCATATTTTTAGTTAGATACCCAGATACAGAGTCTGAACACGGGGCCGTGCTCACTGAACACGCCCCCGTGCTCAACGTGACCAGTAAATTTAATTAAAACGCCCAGATACAGACCCTGAACACGAGGCCGTGTTCACCCAACACGGGGCCGTGTCCAGCTTCTGTTTCCGTCTTATTTTTGTTTTCTGGTCCCGAGACTCAGTTGTGGTCTGTTGAGTGATTCTTATGGATCAATACTCAAGAGGCTACAACTACACCTATGATGAGGATGATTATAGGGGTAATTATTGCACTAATTGTCGTAACACACGCTCGGTTCAATATAATAACTCATATCAACCATCCAATTCATACAACCATTATGAGGAGCCAGGTACGAGCCATCAACTTCATACACATCCTATGAAGACCAAAGGTATGAACCTACTCCCTCATACTCATATTTTGATGAACCAAGGTATGAGCCTTCATACTCATACTTTGAAGATTCAAGATATGAGCCACCACCTTCATACTCTTATTATGAGGAACCATGGCGTGAACAACCCACCTCATATGAGTACTATGAAGAACAAAGTTTCGACCCTTATCCATCATATACTTATAATGAAGAACAATGGTGTGAACCATCTACTTCATATGAGAATTATGAGGAACCAAGGATCGAACAACCGGATTCAAGCCTTGAGGATCCAAATTCTTTTTCTCTCACCGAAGTAACTAATAGGATATTGGAAAAACTTAAAACTATCGAACGTTATATAAAAGAATCTCGCGCAAGGGAAGAGGAATCCCGCGCAAGAGAAGAGCTAAAAAATGATAATAACGTAGAGATAGTTGAAAGTATAAAAATGGAAGAACAAGAAAGTGAAAAACCGACACATGAGTTAAACAACGAAAATGGTGAGTCCGATAATGTTAAAATTCAAGAAGAGTCTAATTTTGAAGAAATTAACCTCTTGTCACCTACTTTCGAAAATCATTGTTTAATAACCCCTCATGCTAAGTTTTTAAAAGAGTTAAACACTAGTGCTAAAATCAAAGACTTAGTAAGTGTTAAGTTAACTAATGATCAAACTTCGCTAATAAAAGAAGATCCTTTTGAAATTAACATTACACCGGTTCCATGTTTCTTTCAAAATTCATTTATTAGCAATATCACCATCGATAAAGATCTTTGTGTTAACATAATGCCTAACTACATTTTTGAAAAGTTAAGTGTTAGTGATTTTACTCCACTTCAAATACCCATTTTTCTATCCAATCGGAAAGTAATAAAATCAATCGGTGTAGTTGAAGATGTTTTGGTTCAAACAAATCAAATGGTAATCCCAACCGACTTCGTCATCCTAGATGACGCCCCCTTAGTCTTGGGAAAACCTTTTGTACAAACTCATAGAGCTTTGAAAAACCAGAAATTCAACAATCTACCTCTTCAATTAGGGGCATTCAAAAGGAGCATAGATCTTGAGCGCTCAATGAAATATCCTTTTGGCAACAATGACCCCCTAATTGAAGATGAAGCTGAACCACCCGATACAACCAACGAAGAGGACCACTTTGTCGAGGAAGAGATAGCCATAGAACAAACCTTTAAGGTTCTTGATCTAGATGAGCCACAAAATAAGGTGTCTTCTAAAGACCCACCCATTGAGCTCAAAGAACTTCCTAAAGGTTTGGAATATGCTTTTCTAGGCAAAGAAGGTAGTTTACCCGTAATTATTTCATCTAAATTAAGTAATATAGAAAAAGAGAAATTAGTTAACCTACTTAAAAAACACAAAAACGCGATCGCTTGGAAGCTGGTAGATATTAAAGGAATAAGCCCTTCCATGTGCACGCACAAAATTTTAATGAATGATGACTACAAAACGGTAATTCAACCACAACGAAGAGTGAACCCCAATGTTCAAGAAGTGGTTAAGAATGAAGTCATCAAACAACTCGACGCCGGACTAATCTACCCTATCTCCGATAGCCCGTGGGTAAGTCCCGTTCAAGTAGTCCCAAAGAAGGGAGGTATGACGGTAATAACTAACGAGAAAAATGAATTAATACCAACGAGAACCGTCACAGGATGGAGAGTCTGTATAGATTATAGGCGATTAAATGAAGCAACTAGGAAAGACCACTTTCCTTTGCCCTTCATTGATCAAATGTTAGAAAGATTATCCGGACATAAATTTTATTGTTTCTTAGATGGTTTTTCAGGTTACTTTCAAATACCGATAGCACCAGAAGACCAAGAGAAAACAACTTTCACATGTCCCTACGGAACTTTTGCATATCGACGCATGCCATTCGGTCTATGTAATGCGCCTGCAACATTCCAACGTTGTATGGTCGCCATTTTCCATGATATGATCGAAAAGACAATGGAAGTCTTCATGGATGACTTTTCCATCTTTGGAGACTCATATGACCAATGCCTTGATAATCTTGAACGAATGCTATCCCGATGTGAGGAAACTAACCTCGCCCTTAACTGGGAAAAATGCCATTTCATGGTAACAGAAGGAATAGTACTCGGTCACAAAATCTCAAGCGAAGGAATGGAAGTTGATCGAGCAAAAATAGAGACTATTTCTCGATTACCTCCTCCATCCTCCGTGCGAGCAATCAGAAGTTTCCTAGGACATGCCGGATTTTATAGAAGGTTTATCAAAGACTTTTCAAAAATTTCAAGGCCTCTAACAAAATTACTTGAAAAAGATGCACCTTTCATCTTTGACAAGGAATGCAATCAAGCATTTCTAACCCTCAAGGAAATGCTAGTCAATGCACCTATCATGATAGCGCCAGATTGGAAATTTCCTTTCAAAATCATGTGCGATGCAAGTGACTTTGCTGTTGGAGCAGTCTTGGGACAAAGAAAAGAAAAACATTTCCACCCAATTTATTATGCTAGTAAAACTCTTAATGATGCACAAGAAAATTATACAACTACAGAAAAAGAATTACTAGCGGTGGTATTTGCTTTTGATAAATTTCGTTCTTATCTTGTTCTTTCTAAAACAGTAGTCTATACAGACCATGCAGCCATCAGGTACCTCTTCAAGAAGCAAGACGCAAAACCCCGTTTGATAAGATGGATTCTACTCCTCCAAGAATTCGACATTGAAATCAAGGACAAAAGAGGAGCAGAAAACACTGCTGCAGATCATCTCTCTCGCTTAGAAGACCCAGCTTTGGAGACAACCAGAGACGAGCAAATCAACGAGAAATTTCCCACGGAATCCTTGGAAATGATGGAAAGTAGACAAGAACCATGGTATGCCGACTACGCTAATTTCTTAGCTAGCGGTATAGTCACCAAAGGATGGCCACATCATCAAAGAAAGAAATTCTTTGCTGATGTAAAGCATTACTTTTGGGAAGACCCCTATCTTTTCAAAATGTGTGCCGACCAGCTCATCCGAAGGTGTGTCTATGGTAATGAAGCACGAAGAATTCTCCATCATTGTCATGAAGGTCCATACGGAGGACATCATGGTGCCGCAAGTACCGCACGAAAGGTATTTGATTCGGGATTTTACTGGCCGACCATTTACAAGGATGCACAAAACCTTGTAAAGACATGTGATGCCTGCCAGAGATCAGGTAATATTTCTTCCAAAAACGAAATGCCTCAAAATGGCATTCTCGTCTGTGAAATCTTTGATGTGTGGGGACTCGATTTCATGGGACCTTTCCCACATTCAAAGGGAAACAAATATATACTTGTGGCAGTCGATTACTTGTCTAAATGGGCAGAGGCCGAGGCTCTTCCAACAAATGATGGAAGAGTAGTGGTAAAATTTCTGAAAAAGCTGTTCTCTCGTTTCGGGACACCAAAGGCTTTGATAAGTGATAGAGGTACCCATTTTTGCAATCATTAACTCGAAAAAATATTAACAAGGTATGGGGTCTATCACCGGGTCTCAACGGCATATCATCCTCAAACAAATGGGCAAGCCGAAGTGACTAATCGAGGTTTAAAACGAATACTTGAAAAAACCGTAGGAATAAATAAAAAAGAATGGGCCGACAAATTAGATGACGCTTTATGGGCTTTTCGAACTGCTTATAAAACCACTATAGGCACAACCCCATATAAACTCGTCTATGGAAAAAGTTGTCACTTGCCAGTAGAAATAGCTTACAAAGCCTACTGGGCAATAAAAAACGTAAACTTAGATTTGGAAAATGCCGGTAAAAATCGATTTTGTCAATTAAACGAATTAGACGAACTTAGGAATTATGCATATTCTAACTCCGAAATTTATAAAGAAAGAATGAAAAATTTGCATGATAAATATATTAAATCTAATGAATTTCGGGTTGGAGACCAAGTTCTATTGTTTAATTCACGACTTCGATTATTTCCTGGTAAGTTAAAATCTAGGTGGTCAGGACCTTTTTCCGTCACCCATGTTTTTCCACACGGTGCAGTAGAAATTAAAACTCGAAATGGGACACCATTTAAAGTCAATGGCCAACGGCTGAAACTCTACCGAGGATCCATTGAGGATGAGGAAGAGGAGATCTCACTTCAGACGGTTAACGAATAAACTCGTACCCGACATGTTACAGGTAAGTGTACGTTTAAAAACCGGTAAATCGTCTAACCATTTTTCAGAAATAAGGGGCATGCACACGAGCACAAAAAAAAAAAAAAAAAAAAAAAAAAAAAAAAAAAAACTTTGCTCGGCACGGGGCCGTGTCGAGGCGACTGTCGGGATAAAACCCACTTTTTCTATCAGTTACACCATTCCACACGCCCCGTTTAGCCGAAAACTCTCTGGTTTGAGGCGATTTTCTGCAGTTTTTCAACGTCACCACCGAATCTAACAACGTCAAGGTATGATTCTATCTTCATTAGTAGTTAGATTAGTTACTTGCATGTAGTTAAAACATCAAAAATTGGGAAAAATCTAGGGTTCTTCATGTTCATCCGGATCGAACTCAAAATTTTTGATGAAATGTGTTAGTAGTAGTTTAGATTAGAGTAGTAGAAAGTAAATAAGCATGTATTGTTGAAAGATTTGTCCGATTTCCAACTAAAACCCCAAACCCTTGTTCTTGAACCGAAAAACACGAAATTGAAAGGGTAAACGGTTTGTTTTGGGAAAAATGACACTTAGGGTTTCATTTTCGGGGGAAACCGCTACTATTGGGCTAAAAATTTTCAGATTTTCGAAACCGGGACGAAAAATGGAATTTTTGGGTTACAGACGCCTGGACACGGGGCCGTGTCCAGCCCACTGTTTGCAGTTTCACTCTGATTTTTCCTTGTTTCGTACAAACTTTTTATGTATTCTTTTCAGATGTCGAAATTCACAAGGTTTAACGCAAATGAACTAGACGCTAGGGCACGGTACGAGGTTCTACAAACAAGACCGGAAGAGTACCCAAGGCGGGCGTGTACTGATTTGCTAACCATGGTGAATCAACTTGACCGCTTCAATAACATTGTGAGGGGTCCACTGCATGTCGCATTGACCACCCGACTACGGTCGGTACATCAATGCACGATGGAGTTCTACAGCACCTTCATTTTCAACTCGAGGCGCGAACCGTTTGACCATGAGGCGGTCGAATTTCGATGTGGAGGGACCACGTTTAGAACTTCCATGGCACAGTTTGGAGCCATCATTGGGTTATATAGTGAAGAGGAAGCAGGGAATGAAGAGAATACTGGGGGATTACGAGACTTGGATGCAACTGAACGCCAAGCCGCATGGGCTCAAATAGGTGAAGGAATCTACAACCCGAGCAGCACCAAAAGCACCAAACTGAGGGACCCGTTATACCGCTACATCCACAGGCTCCTCACGTACTCGCTGAACCAACGCCACGACAGTAGTGGCGTTGTTGGGTTGAAAGATTTGGTCGTCCTTCACTGCATCCACAACTAGAAGCCTCTCGATGTTCCGTACCTCCTACTGCGAAACATGCACCTAAATCGCCTTGCTCATGCTCCTACACCGATCTTCTTCGGAGGATGGGTGTACCGTCTTTTCAAGCACTTCATGAATATCCCAAGGTCCTTCGAAAGGAGTCCATGGTCGGGACGGGTCGATTACCACATTTGCTGAGCCATGAACTTGCTTTATGAAGCGGAGGGTGGGACGGTGAGCTTTCAGAGGACACAAGGCTATGCATGGAACCCGCAGGAGGCTCTAGTTCTTCATGCACCACCTCCCCATTTTCAGTACCCACCCCAAGGCGATCCGGGCCAATCCTCCTCTCAAGGAGGTGGTTTTCCTAACTTTCAAAGTTTACATGATCTTTTGCAGGAAAACCTCATGTGCACAAGGAACACCTACAATCTCGCCAACAACACACACCACCGGGTTGGAGCTATCGAACGCAACATTAACGATATACAAGATGATATCGGTAGCATCCGGGAGTACATGGCGAGGCACGGGGGTGGAGGTGATGGTAGTAATGAAGACATGGAGTAGGAGGCTTGGAGGAACAAGGGGCTGGTTGGTGATGAGCCCACAGGTTTAAGTGCCCTTCTATCTATCAAACAATTCATGGCCTGCGTGCCATTTGTCGAACAATTTACTTTCTCTAACTACTTTTTATCTTTGTTTTATTTTTACTTTGTGTTTGGATGATGCTTGACGATGGTAATTTAGGATGGTTTGTGCTTGTTTGGTTGGTATTTAGTGTTTAAACAGGTGCAATGCAAGGGTTAGAGTACTAAACATTAGCACTTGCAGCCCTATGATGGAGAAACCGGGAGACAAAACCTATTTCTCAGGCTAACAGACTGTCCACACGGGGACGTGTCCAGCCGACACGCCCCCGTGTTCATCTCCCAGATCTGCTGTTTGGCTACTGACCTGCAATTTTTTGCCAGACACGAGGCCGTGTCCAGCCGACACGCCCCCGTGTTCACCTTCTGTAAGTTATCGTTACTGGCAGTTCACCACGGGGTCGTGTCCAATGGGCACGGGGCCGTGTCCAGACTGCCAGTAACATAAATCTTTGCTTTTTAACCCACTTTTACACATTCTAATCAACCAAAAACTTTATTTTTTGGACACATTGAGGACAATGTGTAATTTAAGTGTGGGGGGGATGCTAAAACCTTGAAATTTTGCAAAATCCTAAACACAAGCCTTACACAAAACTCTATTGGAACCGCTAAACACCCCAAATTTTTTCAAAAACTTTTTCATTTTTTTTTATTTACTTGTCTTAGTTTAAGTTGGGAATAACAAGTTCTAAAAAGGTTATATTTTTACAAGTTTACAACCGATAGCGTCGTGATAAAAAGAACCAACATAAGAAAATTATGAAACGGTATAACAAGTCTAGTTAAAAATTCGATTATATATACTTGATCACATTAAAAACCCATTCCCACAAAAGTGAGTTTTGAGCCTTTATTGAGCATAAAAATACACATATTTAGATTAAAATGCTCATTTTTCGTTTCTTGTGTGAATAGCCGCTTGGTTCTTACAAATCTAGAACTTGCCACGACGATACATTCCCGGTCCTTACCAACTTAAACCCAAGTAAGTAAATGATGGAGGCATTAGGACTAACCATTTTTCTTTCAAAACCATTATTTTTCATTTTTTTTACTACCCAAAATCCCCCTAGATAGCCCCTTTGAGCCTAAACCTTTCATTTCATTACCCCAAAACCCTTTTTACCCACAAAAAACCTTTTTATTTTTTTCACCCTTTATTTTAGTAACAAGCTCGCCTTTTCGTAAACTCACCTTTTTATGTGACGAAAAAAAAAATGATGATGAAGTCAAAAACAAACAAAAGCTATAAAAGCTTGTTTGGAGAAATACTTCAAAATAAAAAGTCACTAAAAACAAGGTACTTCACGAAAACCGACGCTTGTTACGATTTTCGCCCTTTTTACTAACCACTAACCAACCACCCACCTTTAACCCAAGCCTAACCTTTCACCCCAAAAGTCCGCTTGATATTTACAAAGGTAAAAGGTTAAAAAGGAGGAGGATTGATTGCTTGGCAAGCCTATGGAAGGCGTAAGTTCCATGCCGCTCTCGAGTGATTCACTAAAAATATACACCTTCGGCCGAGTGTTGAGTGATCTCCCGTGAGGTATGTGAACTTGTATATAAATGGAATTTTAATAAGGCATGCTATGCCCAAATAAGTAATTTATCTTATGAAACGTTCAAAATAAATCATAACGAATAGGATTGTAAATAAATAAAAATAAAACTTATAAAGACCTTGGATTCCCGACACTCTAGGACAAGCTAAAACATTCTCTTCTACCTATTCCATTTGGGAGTGTAAGCCACATTTAAAGAGTTTTGCTTGAGGACAAGCAAAAGTTCAAGTGTGGGGGTATTTGATGTGTGTAAAATGCAACATATAAATCACATCAATTAAGGCATAAAACTAACCCTTTTTAAGTACTAATGTTGGAAAAAGAGTGTTTTTGTCTTCCTTTTGTATTTTCAGGATGAAATGAGCTCAAAATCACAAAACAAGCAAAAAGACAACTAATTCTACCATAAATACAAGAAAAGGAACAAAAGTAGACTGCCCGGACCCTCAACGGCACCTCCCAAGGCAAAGGAGAAGAAACAGAGTCTGAACACGCCCCGTGTCCAGCGAACACGGGGGCGTGCCCAGGAAGCAGCAGAAAAGACAAACCAGTAGAAGCTTCCATCGCCCACCACGGGGCCGTGTCCAGCGGGCACGGGGGCGTGGTGAAAGTACAGCAGGCGCATTAATTGTAATTCGCAATTACAATTAAGGAGGAGAGAGAGTGTCAGACGGGCACGGGGCCGTGTCCAGCGGACACGGGGCCGTGTCCAGCCTTCTGTTCAGCCTATAAATAGAGGAGCTTGGCTTCATTCTCTCTCATCCCTTGGCACACCACCTCTCTCACACTTCATCCACCACCCACCACCACCATAACACCATCATCCACCACCATCATCCATTGTCCATCGTAGAGTGTGTAAGTCGTCTCGGGATCCAAGATTGATCGTAAGAATTCTTGACAATCAAGGCCATGTTTGCCTAAGTCTCTTACATCACTTGGTGAAGACAAGTGTTTAGTATAATACTTTTTATTTTTAATCTTTTGCACTTTTTATTTGGTTTTGTATTAATGACTTTAATAACTAGTTACTTATGTTGAAGGTGATCTTTCCTTATCGTTTGTCCGTGGTGTCTTGGCATTATTTTACTGTCTATATAAAATAAAAGATTTTCACCATTCATATCTCCACGGTCTATATGGAGGTATGTTGGCTACCTGGTCGGGGGTTAAGGGAACGGTTTGGTAAGGGTCTTGCCCTTGTTCAGCGTTTAGAGGTCCTGCTTGGGACCTGGGTCAAATTTAGTAGGATCTCCTTCAATGCCCATAGGTATTGGATGGCGGGGATCCAAACTCTTTGACCCCCTCATAAGTTAACTACTATTAATACTATAACCCGGCTATTTAGGACTGTATCCCTGCTGACTCAGACTACTTAGCCGAGGGTAACGTCACCGCCAAAAGCGGGGCCTACCACAATTTGCATTAATAACTTAATTCATTATCTTTCAATAATCCGATCCTTTAGGATTGTATCCTTGCTGACTCAAACTACTGGGTTGAGGGTAACGTCGCCTTCAAAAGAGGGGCCTACTACAATAACTAAGATAATCTCTTAAACAAGTGCAAAAGTGCGAAAATAATCAAAGGTTATACTAATACACGTGTCGGATCCAAGTGATTCATCTTGTCAATCTGTTTTTATTTTATTTTTATTTTCAGCATTTAGTTAGTTTTTATTTTTCTTAGTTTAAAACATTTTTCTAACTTTTTGATTTGATTAGACGTTGAGGATAAACCGGTATTAAAAGCTCTTGTGTCCTTGGACGACCTCGGTATCTTACCAACACTATACTACGTCCACGATGGGTGCACTTGCCCATATGTGTGTTTAGTGTTAGTGAATATCGTGTTTTATAAATTTAAAACTTGGCTAAAAGTGTAAAAAGGGGCTTAAATACTCATCAAAAATACAACACACTTCACGCACATCAACTTTTGTGTTGTCACAGGAGTTACTTCTGGGATCTCATCTTCCAGAAGGTCCTTTTTGGAGGGTTTGGGGGGCTTTTTGGATTTTTTTCTTCATGGTCTTTTTGGTGATTTTTGGTCGGGGTTGCACAGCAGTGGTTGTGTTGTTGTGATCACCAAGAGCAGTGGGCTCAACAGCAGAAACCTGAGGAGTAGATGTGGACGCATCTAAAGTTTGCTCAGGCTCCTCTGTCTGTGTTTAAAGCTTTTGACTCTGACAACCTTCTAAAAGTTTCAGCAGACAAACTATTTAATTCACAAGGAGCACCTTGGACAAGCACTTGTGCACTGTCGTTTGGTACTTTCTGCTGTAAATAGTAGCTTAAAAACCTTGGAAACAACAGGAATGGTTTTTTCTTATCTTTTATATTATTGACATTTTTAACCAAATTATTGAAAATCTCTTGGGATTAATTGAAATCTTGTTTAGCCATAATAGCATATCCCAAGTATTGAATTTTCAATGGAATTTCATTGAAAGTTGTCGTATTGTTTGAAACACACACAAGTAAAGTATGAAATAAACATTTCATGGGAGGTGGGAATGCTCCTTTTTGCATAGTAGCTATGGTGCATTGCTCTTCATACCCCCTTTCAATTAAATCTCGTTAATACTCTTCTTTAGGGAAAGAGTTTTTACCTGTATGATCGTTCATCTCAAAAACCTCAGATATGGTTTGTGGAGTAATAGCAACCTGAATCCCACCTAGTGTTGATGTAATAGTCCAAGACTTTTTGTCTTGAACTTCTAATTTTGCATTTTTCCAAAAATCTCATAGGGTTTCTTGGTAAATAGGTGTGTTGTAGGTCAACAAAGTTTTGTACTTTGAGGATGAAAGAGCATCGACGATTGAGTGAAAATCTGTGTTTTTACTTGTTTTCTCAAGTGTACACATATAATTATGAGGGTTTTTGAGAGCAAGAGCCATGGTGATTCGAAGGAATTTCTGAGAGGAAGAAGAAGATGAAGCATTTGAAGGAATTTGATGGAAACCGCTTTTGAAAGAATTTTGGAATTCGAAATAGCAGTTAAAACCCTATTTGGGGTTTTGATCAGGGTATTATAAAAGTGAAAAGTGAATGCTGACGTGGCAGCGGTTACAAAGATCAGACGGCTAAGAACTGTCCACGTGACAACCTCTGATGAAAATGGATGACAATTGTTTAGGGAAACCACTGATGGTCAATATCAGTGGATGTCAACAATAAAAATGTGAGCAGTGGATATTTTTTAACTATCAATGGATAGCCAACAGTGATTGAAACACTGATGTTTGGACTTAAACAGATGTTTGACCTTAAACAGATGTTTGGCCATAAACAGATGTTTGGCCATAAACAGATGTTTGGCCTTAAACAAATGTTTGACCTTAAACAGATGTTTGCCCATAAACAGATGTTTAGCATTAAACCAAACATCTGTTTAAGGTCAACATCTGTTTGTCTATTGGTGAACATCAGTTTAACTTTTGATCAACATCTGTTTGAGTTTTGGTTAACATCTCATTTAGTATTCAACAGAAATTTGAATAACACAATCAGTGGTTTGAACATCTATTTGACTATTTGTCACACCCCCAAAATACCACATGCGGAGGCACCGCGGGACGTGTGATGTACCAGGAACCTAGCCACCAATCACATTGAACTACACATAATATTTAAATTAAACAATCCATTTATTTCAAAATATAAATTCAAGTCATAAGTCTAAACCAAAGTAAATATTCAGCGGAAGCATAATATAATCAGTAGTTCAATTGTTTCAAAACATGTGTTCGTAATCAATGAAGCGAGTATCCAAGAGTCTTGACCAATGACCACTCCAGCACTCCCAGATAGCAAGTCCACATCAAGAATCTAACAACCTACAAGCATGCAGACAAGTGTGTCAGACGACGCTGGTGAGTTCAAAGTTTTGTTAACGCGTTTCGTTACCAGATATGTGTATAAAACAGTTCAACAGTTCAATAATTTGATTTGATGTTGTTATTAACTCGATTACCGTATGTGGCGACTAGATGTGAATGCCCAACCCCAATGCCTCCATTTAGGCATTGGTCATGATGTCAAGGTATCAAACAACCTTGAATAGATGTAAGGGGTCTTATATGTACACGATGTGAATGCCTAACCCCAATGCCTCTAACTAGGCATTGGTCATGAGGTCCAGGTAATTAGTTCACGCCCGTCCTTTCGGCCCGGTGTGAGGGTGCCAAACCTAATAGCGCTATCAACTAAATACCTCGTTGCTTCTTCAGCAACACGGTAGATGTATGGGGTCTCACATGATTTATACTGTGTTCAATAACCAACATCCCAAATAAACAGTTTACCCAGTATTCCCTTTAGAAACGTTTACCAGATGTCCCAAACCACCGGGACGCATGCTTAGAAAAGTGCAGTGAACTCACCTTAGAGTGCTCGGTAGAATTAATTACTCGTTTAAACAAAAGTGGTCAACCAAGCCCTATCGGGGAAAGATAATCAGTTTCTTATTCACTTTAAGCAAGTTGTACCACATATGTCAAAAGTAACATACACGTATCTCCATATAAATTGTAGTAGTTAAATCACGAAATTCAATTAGTAACCTACATCCTAGCATTACACAGTTAGTGTTTGCATTCTCCAATATTAGTTTGTTTGTATGACAACATTTCATAATTCCAAATCATAACAGTGTGCGATGTACTTGAGTCGTCTACGGCCCAACGCTAGGACATAGCCCCAGGTAAAGCCTTAATGTTTGGTAAAGTGTGCAACCCGGTAACGTGCAAAGCCCAATCCGGTTACCGGTGCCCAGATGTCTTTGGGCGACTTGCCATGTGTTTGGCCCAGTTAAATGTATGCGGCCCAATGAAGTTATAAGTTATCTATTTCAATAAATCGGCCCGCTACAATCTATGTTTACCAGCCAATTAATTCCCACTAACCAACCCAAAACAAATGTATATCTATGCATGTGCAAACTTAAAGATTGTCGGCCATTTGTGTTTATCATTGAGCATGTGATATTCTATCTACCCACAAAGTCAATTGCTAATTAATTCTGCCAGTCCATTATTTACTCAGCCTTGTTAATAGCTTTGGTCAAATAAAAGTTACATGATGTCAGCCAAATAAAGTATACTTTCAAGATTGTGCACAAAATCAGATTATGTAGTCTAGTACATGCATTCCTACCCTACTTCCTACATTCACAGTTTCCAATTCCAACAAAACCAAAACATCAACTCATCCCTTAATTAACTTAACATTAATGTCTTTGACTATTTTCACATTATTATCAAGATATGCATAATGTCGATTACATCGAGACTACACACAAACCCATGGCCGCCGTTCCCTATATGTGTGCACATGAATTCATGCAATTTAGTTCACAGATCACGTGGCCACTATATACCTATATATGCACAATGAAATCAACCTTAAATCATGCAATTACACCTCAACATATTACAAACACATCATATGACATGCATGCGTATACGAACAGAATTAACGCTCATGAATTAAAGATTCACCCAACATAAATTTACTAACCACTTAGCGCCTAGATGAACAGGGGGGTCTGCTGCTGAAATCGACGATCAGAGGAGAGGGGGTGGGGTAGGGTTTGTTGTTGTTTTGAGACTAATTATGATTGTTACGTATCCAAAGTATATTAATAACAATAGGCTAAAGTCGGTTCCTTACTTTGCCAGCTGATAATGGACTCAAGCCCAAATGATGCATGCTTAATAATTAGCCTAGATGTATAATCAGAAAAGGGATTGGGGCGGTCATTCATTATCCGCTAATGGGCTTAAGCCCATTTACTTGGCTGCCACCGATTATTCATATATTTAAGTTTAGTTTAGTTTAATCACTTCCCATGTATTCATATATTTAAGAGGGTTGGAACGGTTTATGCGGGCTCGGTTACACTCCAATTATTATGGGCCGAAGGGTAGTATAAGGTGAATAAAGTGTGTGCTAATTCTCATATGCAACATATACGGCCCAATGCATAGCCCAATTACATATTCAACATTTTCCCATCCATTTTATGTTTAGAAAGTTTACTCCAGTTACGAGCGCTTAACGATTAATATCATTGCGAGGGACGTACATGAGAATATTTAAGAAATAGAATCGTGAGACTAAAAGATACTAACCTTTCAAGTCCGGGTTGTCACATCATCCCCAACTTGAAAGAAATTTCGTCCCGAAATTTGATAAGTAAGCACAAAGAAATGAAGTAATAAATCAAGATTGTTGCAGGTTTTCCCCCAGTTGCCACATCATCCCCAACTTGAAGAGGAATTTCGTCCCGAAATTCACCAGGAGTACAAGAATTAGACTTGTCTTTAGGGAAAAAAAATTGAGGATACTTATGCTTCATCTGATCCTCACACTCCCACGTGAACTCCGGTCCACGTCTTGAGTTCCAACGAACTTTCACGGTTGAAATTCGACTGTGTTAATAGTGGGTTTCTCAACAAAGGTATCATAGGTGTTGCGTTGAACAGACGCTTCTTTAGGTTGGAGACATAAACAGCATCATGTACGTCAGTTAAGTTCGCCATGCTTCCCAAGCATTCCACACCCTCCCAGGGTGAGATTTTCAACTCGATACGATCGCCTATAGCGATCTTCCAGCGTTTCCTAATCTTACCAGCTCTCCTGACGGTTACTCGTTGCCGCCAAACGATCTCCGATCCAAGTAATGTCACACCCCGACCACGTAGAACATACAAAACGTGGCGGAAACGTCGGGGAGTGTTGTAACAGAATCAATTGTTTCAAATCCATGGCGAATGAAGTTTCGTTTTATAAATCAAACATGAAGGTTTACATTGTCTAAACAAGAATCAAAGTGTACATAACATAAATTAACTAGTTCTTGTCTTGTTGTAAGTCACTAAGGCACAGGTCCGCCTAAGTATGTCTTGATAAGTCCTATGCATCATCTCCTGAAAACATATGTGAAAATAGGTACGTCAGCATAAAAATGCCTGTGAGATACATTGGTTTTGTGAAAACGGAATTCATGACTTGAGTTTGAGAAAATGTTTAGTCATGAACCTCGTATTTTGCTTTGTCTTGTAAATCATTTGAAAAACGGTAAGATCAAATGATATGTATAAATAAGAGAACAATGCATGGTTAACTGAATAACCATGTAAAAAGAGTTTGTATAAGATTCGTTGTTTGTAAATCAATGTCTTGTGAAAAGCGTGTTATTTGTATAAAATGTTCTATGTTTCAAATTGAAATGATTCAAATAACGCTACGATATGTAATACCATACAAACACTTATATATAGGAAGTACCAGCGGCGTATCCACCATGCTTGTATCATATTACACATGCCTCGTTACTTAAATCACTTACTCAAACCAAACCATCAAGATGAAATGCTTAACAACGGTAGAAATGTTCATGTATAGTCAAATGTCTATTGTCAAATGTAATCCATGTCAACGGATACAACTAGTTTACACGGTTCAATGGTTACAGACGGTTCATGAAATTGAAGGGTTAAGACGGTTCACATAGTCAAATGGTTACAACGGTTCAAAATGTAGTGTAATGTGTTCATATGCTGGATGAGCATATGCAACAGTAATGCAATGTGAAACAATGTACTACGTATGCACACAATGGGCGTACGTAGCATGAAATGTATTGTAGAGTACAACGGTTCAAAATGTAGTGTGATGTGTTCATATGCTGGATGAGCATATGCAACAGTAATGCAATGTGCAACAATGTACTAAGTATGCACACGATGGGCATACATAGCATGTAATGTAAAACAATGTACTAAGTACGCATACAATGGGCATACATAGCATGTGATGTAAAACGATGTACTAAGTACGCACACAATGGGCATACATAGCATGAAAATGTAATGTAAAGTGTTGTGCTAAGTATGCACACGATGGACATACATAGCATAAACACAATGAAATCATGTACTATATATGTACTATTGAACATAGCAAGTATATGATGTGAAAACAGGAAAGCATGAAAGTAACAGATAGGCACATGTGTTTCACCCCAAAACAGTTTAGAAAACAGTAAAAGAGGGGTTCAATGTACTCACCTGAGATTGCTTTGGAGTTCTTGTATAATAACCAGATAATGCTAAAGATCACGGGATATCAAACGGCACCTAATAGGTAGCTATGTTAATATACCGGACCAAATCGGAAGGATCGGACAGTACGCGGGTTCGAAAACCAAAAGAGTATGGAGACTCGTGTAATATGGTTTAACAAAGCCTACATACTAAAATGAAACTTAACCTAAGTGCTTACGGCCCATCACGACCCGTTTAGGTAGCTTATGCTACCCTAACGCGTCGTTCGCGTAGAACGCGTCTGGAACGCCTAACATCGTGACCACAAGGTATAACCTCGGAAGGTTATAGCTATGGTCACCTAATGTGTTTGGTCAGGTCCTAATGACCGACCAAATGGGTCGGGTTCGAAAGTATAAGCGATGGTTTAGATCGCTTACCTTACGACCCTATATAAGCACTAAACTAAAAGTGACGAGCTAAGCATGTTAGAACATGCTTAACTAAGTTTAGAAAACAGGTTTGACATCAAAACAAACGGCTTTGATGCTCACGAGTAGTTTGGTTACAAAATATGCAAGAATGCACATTTTGGCCGAAACTACGACCCGTCACTGAGCCTAGTTAACGTGGTGATCAGTAGGTATAGTCACTACGGACTATAACCATCGTGATCACGCTCACGTTATGAAGTTCCATGAACTTCGCATCGACCATAAGCTGGTCAATGCAGAAAGTCAACAAAATGTTGACTTTCGGACTCGAAAAGCGATAAAAGAGCGAAAGAAGACTTACGGAAGGTCCCCGAGTGCTAATCTAGATCAAATAGCTCAGGTATGGAACAATGGTTCCAACTTAGAGCCTTAAGATCAGATTTTGTGGGTTTTTGGAACAAAGGGGGGGGTATTTATAGGAAAAGTGGAACCGTTAGGATCGTTTATCGAATATCGTGCCGCGATCTCGAGCGTACACTTGTCAAATTCTTGTGGTAAGTCAGAACTTGGCCCTTGGCTCCTGATTGGGTGAAAGGGCATTGCCCCTTGATCGAACGAAAGGCCAAACTGCATTAAATGCAAAGATTTTTCTGTCTGACAGTCTCACGCACCCCGCGTAAGGATTTGGTAAATCCTTACGCGCCCCGCCTAAGGTTCCCAGATCAGAATTTACAATTTTGGTCCCTGCACTTCAGAAACACGTATTTTGGCCCATTTTTGGCACGTTTAAGCCCCGTTAACCTCATTTCAAGGCTCTAAGATGAAGTTAAAGTGTAGGGGACATGAAATATGCTAAAAAATATTCTGGATGTCGGTTCGTTTGGCCGTACGATTGCGATGTTCGCTTAATTACGATGGAATGCGCATAAGCGCGAAAGACGATCCAAATGACGCGACGAATGGATTTTTCTCATGCCCAACACTAAGGCATAATATAAGGATGCTTACATAAATTTTTGGATGTCCGGATGTATTCAGAACGTAAGTTATGCGCGAAAGTGCAAACTTGTGCACTTTTTGACACTTTTAGTCCCTGAATGATCCAAAAGTTTGTTTTAGCATACCAAACACCTCAAAGCCTATTTCTAAGCTATGTAGAGGATATTTAGGGTATGTTTAACTTATGAACATGTTCCGGAATGTTCGTTACAGTTCAAATTGGCATACTTTCGCAGTTTGTCAAGTTTAGTCCCTGTAAGCGAATTAACTTGTTTTTGCTATACCCAAGCCTTCAAAACTTATTTCTAAGTTATGTAAAGGTTATTTAAGGTACGTTGAGTATATGTTGATGTTCCGGAGTATTTGTCGCAATAAACTGAGTACGTTTACGCACCAGTTTGCGTATAATGCTCTAGAAAGCAATGTAGAGTTTGAAATTGAACAATAATTGATATGTGCAAAACATACACATATTTATACAAGATTCCAAGTATGAAATACAATATTTCATCGGCTTGGTATTTGTTTGATGGTCGCGGTGACACAGGTGTCACAGTCTCCCCTACTTTAGGAAATTTCGTCCCGAAATTTATTCGTAGGAGTCTATTTGTGAATTTGCCAAATAACCACCAATGATATGTAAGGCAATATCTTGTCATTTCCTTAACGGTCATTCTTCCGAAACGAAAATGAACAGACGGGTCATTTTCAATGGTTGCTTCATCAGAATTGTAAATGAAGGATTACACAACGGATATTCATTTCCTCAACGGATAATCTTCAGAAACGAAAATGAACAAACGGGGTCATCTTCAGCGGTTGCTTCCTCAGAGTTGGAAATGAAGTATTACACAACGGATATTCATTTCCTCAACGGATAATCTTCAGAAACGAAAATGAACAAACAGGGTCATCTTCAACGGTTGCTTCCTCAGAGTTGGAAATGAAGTATTACACAACGGATATTCATTTCCTCAACGGATAATCTTCAGAAACGAAAATGAACTAACGGAGTCATCTTCAACGGTTGCTTCCTCAGAGTTGGAAATGAAGGATTACACAACGGATATTCATTTCCTCAACGGATAATCTTCAGAAACGAAAATGAACAAACGGGGTCATCTTCAACGGTTGCTTCCTCAGAGTTGGAAATGAAGTATTACACAACGGATATTCATTTCCTCAACGGATAATCTTCAGAAACGAAAATGAACAAACGGGGTCATCTTCAACGGGTATTCTTCAGATTTGGAAATGAAGGATAAACGGATATTCATTTCCTCAACGGATAAATCTTCAGAACGAAAATGAACAAACGGAGTCATTTTCCTCGACGGGTATTCTTCAGATTTGGAAATGAAGGATAAACGGATATTCATTTCCTCAACGGATATTCTTCAGAAGTGAAAAATGAATAGCTAGTTCATTTTTCCTCAACGGATGCTTCATCAGAATTGGAAATGAATAGGGTTAACTCTAGACACATGACAGAACTTGCTGTGATTTCTGTGCACTAAATTCCATAATTATGTATGCATCCATAATTACGTAATCCCTTGCACAGTCCGCACAGTTTGTTTTGTAATGTTTTGGGGAAGGATATCAAACTTGTGACGAGGGTGACTAGACTTCCATCGGTTCCTTTTAATTAGATCGACAGGGGATCCTCTTGGTTAGGCCACCAAGGAGTCCTTTCAGCTATATCATCACATGATATCCCTAACCAGATTTTTGGATGAATCTGTTTAGCTAGACCACTCAAGGGGTCTAATTATGAAGTAGTACTTTATAATCCGAGGGACTTAACTATAACATAGAAGTCCATTGAGGATTTTAAGTAATACCTTTGGGCATCCTACTATGAATCTCTTGTACACGGATATGTAAGATTCTACGAAGATTTGGATAACATAATTTGGATCACACAACAATACATAAGGAAACACATAAGCACATAGTCACATAATTGTTTAATTTGATCATAATTTGTTATTAACTTGTTATCGATTGAATACGGATATGGAAACCTGTCGACGGATCTCAATGTTCACTGGAATCTATCTGAGAAGATAGAAAGATCTCCCAAAATTTGATTTTTGATTACAAGGAATCACCACATTCGAATGAAGGTATACAACAATTAAAGACTTACGGGAAATTCCTAGGTACCCTATTAAGGATTTATAGTGGTACCTTGGTTATTCGTCTTGTGTTGTAACCTGCGCCTTGTACTTCGTTTCCTTAGAATAAACGGGTACTTAGGAATTCCGTGGAAGACGCAAGAGATTATAGAATGGGAGAATTTTGGGGGTAGTTTGTTCCTCAAGGAATACGGTTCCTTGATTGTCGGTATTGCAAGGGATATGTCGTTTATACATGCAACCATCGAAATACATTGCAATGTAAATGAAAGATTTATTTATAAACAACGATATCAACTGTTCCTTGGATCTTGACAACAAAAGAAACTTAATACATAAGACATGATTATTTCTAAACGATGTTGTCTTCTAGTCAGTCGGGTGATCATCCTTGTGCTGGATTTGCATTAGCAAGCTTTGGGCAATTTCTTCGGAAATGACCCATCTCGCCACAGTTGAAACAAGAACCTGGTAGGAAACGACCTTGAGCGGGATTGTTGCCAGCTTGGTTTGGTGCAGCTACAGCTGGGCAGATTCTTGTTGTATGGCCTATGAGTCCACAAGTTTGGCATTTGCGGCACTGTACATTGGCGTGATGATGGAGGCTACATTGGTTGCACAAGGGTGCAGTTCCATTGTATGGTTTTCTAGCAGGGGTTGAGCTGGTTGGTTGGGGACGGCTTGACCATTGTGAGCGACCACGGCGAAGTTCTGAGAAGCCTTTCGCTTCCTTGACTTCTTAGGAGATTCAGTCTGTTCATCCATGGTCTTTGATTCCTCGATTGGCTTCTTGTCACCCTTTCGAAAAAGTTTATGCTTTCTGATCTGCGATTCAGTCAAGGTTGCAGATAGCTCAATGGCCTGACGGAGTGTGGTAGGGTTGCTACCAGTGACAATGTCTTGTACCGAGTCAGGCAGGCCGTCGATGTACCTTTCGATAGCCTTGTCGAGTGGGGCGACCGTAGTCGGGCAAAGTAGACTCAACTCCTCAAACCTATCAGTATATGCCCTGTGTTCGCCACTATCTTGTTTCAAATCATCAAACTCCTTCTCCAACGCTCGTTGTTCATGACGAGGACAAAACTCTCTCATCATAAGTGCTCTCAGTTCAGCCCATGTTTGTGCTAGAGCAACATCTGCACCACGGTCTCTCATTACCCCGTTCCACCATGTAAGAGCCCTCTTCTGAAACACACTCGAAGAAAACTCGACCTTGCGATTTTCCGGACACTGCACGTGGCGAAAGGTATTCTCGATGCTCTCGAACCATTGGAGAAGCCCAGTTGCTCCCTCAGAACCACTAAACTTGAGTGGTTTAGCCGAGTTAAAGTTCTTGAAATTGCATGTACCATTGTTGTTGTTGTTGGCTTGGTTCCATTGAGCAAAGAGATTTGGGAATTGAGCAGCCATCTGCTGCACAATAATTTCTGCCAGCTCGACAGTTGCAATCTGGTGTTCGCGTCGAGGAGGCATTCTAAAAGAGGAAAACATGAAAGGAAACAAATAAAATGGTATTGGGTAAGAATAGGATGTTACAATCACTGACCATAATCACGGTTGATGGTCACTTGTTTGAATCATGAAGCAAACAAACAACACCAGGGCTGAATCAAAGCAAATAGATCCTCATAGTGTATCGCGAAGACATGCTCGCCTATAAGTGGACACTCACCCCAAGAGTTCCCAGGTAAGAGTGACTGGTCCGATTATGCGGATTTGTACGAACACTCTAACCTTAGACAGAAAACCCAGGGTACAGGCATTCACCCTTCCAGTTCGCACGTGTTCACACTATTTAGGACCCAAAACTTTGACGGGAGTTTTGAAAATTCAAAGGGGTTCAAAACCTTACAATAGAGGGTTCAAAACCTAGTAATCAATCATCCTGGAACAGATGATAAGCTTTCAAGGCGGTTTTGAAATTTATGTTCTTGTTGTGGTCGTCGCCTAAGGGTAGGTGACGGTATTTTTTTGTGACTAAACGCAAGTAAACTCGCGTTAGGTTCCTAGGAAGGTTATAGACTAGGTCAAAGCATTACTAATAACCTAATTCCCTATAACCATTGGCTCTGATACCATCTTTTCTGTCACACCCCGACCACGTAGAACATACAAAACGTGGCGGAAACGTCGGGGAGTGTTGTAACAGAATCAATTGTTTCAAATCCATGGCGAATGAAGTTTCGTTTTATAAATCAAACATGAAGGTTTACATTGTCTAAACAAGAATCAAAGTGTACATAACATAAATTAACTAGTTCTTGTCTTGTTTTAAGTCACTAAGGCACAGGTCCGCCTAAGTATGTCTTGATAAGTCCTATGCATCATCTCCTGAAAACACATGTGAAAATAGGTACGTCAGCATAAAAATGCCTGTGAGATACATTGGTTTTGTGAAAACGGAATTCATGACTTGAGTTTGAGAAAATGTTTAGTCATGAACCTCGTATTTTGCTTTGTCTTGTAAATCATTTGAAAAACGGTAAGATCAAATGATATGTATAAATAAGAGAACAATGCATGGTTAACTGAATAACCATGTAAAAAGAGTTTGTATAAGATTCGTTGTTTGCAAATCAATGTCTTGTGAAAAGCGTGTTATTTGTATAAAATGTTCTATGTTTCAAATTGAAATGATTCAAATAACGCTACGATATGTAATACCATACAAACACTTATATATAGGAAGTACCAGCGGCGTATCCACCATGCTTGTATCATATTACACATGCCTCGTTACTTAAATCACTTACTCAAACCAAACCATCAAGATGAAATGCTTAACAACGGTAGAAATGTTCATGTATAGTCAAATGTCTATTGTCAAATGTAATCCATGTCGACGGATACAACTAGTTTACACGGTTCAATGGTTACAGACGGTTCATGAAATTGAAGGGTTAAGACGGTTCACATAGTCAAATGGTTACAACGGTTCAAAATGTAGTGTAATGTGTTCATATGCTGGATGAGCATATGCAACAGTAATGCAATGTGAAACAATGTACTACGTATGCACACAATGGGCGTACGTAGCATGAAATGTATTGTAGAGTACAACGGTTCAAAATGTAGTGTGATGTGTTCATATGCTGGATGAGCATATGCAACAGTAATGCAATGTGCAACAATGTACTAAGTATGCACACGATGGGCATACATAGCATGTAATGTAAAACAATGTACTAAGTACGCATACAATGGGCATACATAGCATGTGATGTAAAACGATGTACTAAGTACGCACACAATGGGCATACATAGCATGAAAATGTAATGTAAAGTGTTGTGCTAAGTATGCACACGATGGACATACATAGCATAAACACAATGAAATCATGTACTATATATGTACTATTGAACATAGCAAGTATAAGATGTGAAAACAGGAAAGCATGAAAGTAACAGATAGGCACATGTGTTTCACCCCAAAACAGTTTAGAAAACAGTAAAAGAGGGGTTCAATGTACTCACCTGAGATTGCTTTGGAGTTCTTGTATAATAACCAGATAATGCTAAAGATCACGGGATATCAAACGGCACCTAATAGGTAGCTATGTTAATATACCGGACCAAATCGGAAGGATCGGACAGTACGCGGGTTCGAAAACCAAACGAGTATGGAGACTCGTGTAATATGGTTTAACAAAGCCTACATACTAAAATGAAACTTAACCTAAGTGCTTACGGCCCATCACGACCCGTTTAGGTAGCTTATGCTACCCTAACGCGTCGTTCGCGTAGAACGCGTCTGGAACGCCTAACATCGTGACCACAAGGTATAACCTCGGAAGGTTATAGCTATGGTCACCTAATGTGTTTGGTCAGGTCCTAATGACCGACCAAATGGGTCGGGTTCGAAAGTATAAGCGATGGTTTAGATCGCTTACCTTACGACCCTATATAAGCACTAAACTAAAAGTGACGAGCTAAGCATGTTAGAACATGCTTAACTAAGTTTAGAAAACAGGTTTGACATCAAAACAAACGGCTTTGATGCTCACGAGTAGTTTGGTTACAAAATATGCAAGAATGCACATTTTGGCCGAAACTACGACCCGTCACTGAGCCTAGTTAACGTGGTGATCAGTAGGTATAGTCACTACGGACTATAACCATCGTGATCACGCTCACGTTATGAAGTTCCATGAACTTCGCATCGACCATAAGCTGGTCAATGCAGAAAGTCAACAAAATGTTGACTTTCGGACTCGAAAAGCGATAAAAGAGCGAAAGAAGACTTACGGAAGGTCCCCGAGTGCTAATCTAGATCAAATAGCTCAGGTATGGAACAATGGTTCCAACTTAGAGCCTTAAGATCAGATTTTGTGGGTTTTTGGAACAAAGGGGGGGTATTTATAGGAAAAGTGGAACCGTTAGGATCGTTTATCGAATATCGTGCCGCGATCTCGAGCGTACACTTGTCAAATTCTTGTGGTAAGTCAGAACTTGGCCCTTGGCTCCTGATTGGGTGAAAGGGCATTGCCCCTTGATCGAACGAAAGGCCAAACTGCATTAAATGCAAAGATTTTTCTGTCTGACAGTCTCACGCGCCCCGCGTAAGGATTTGGTAAATCCTTACGCGCCCCGCCTAAGGTTCCCAGATCAGAATTTACATTTTTGGTCCCTGCACTTCAGAAACACGTATTTTGGCCCATTTTTGGCACGTTTAAGCCCCGTTAACCTCATTTCAAGGCTCTAAGATGAAGTTAAAGTGTAGGGGACATGAAATATGCTAAAAAATATTCCGGATGTCGGTTCGTTTGGCCGTACGATTGCGATGTTCGCTTAATTACGACGGAATGCGCATAAGCGCGAAAGACGATCCAAATGACGCGACGAATGGATTTTTCTCATGCCCAACACTAAGGCATAATATAAGGATGCTTACATAAATTTTTGGATGTCCGGATGTATTCAGAACGTAAGTTATGCGCGAAAGTGCAAACTTGTGCACTTTTTGACACTTTTAGTCCCTGAATGATCCAAAAGTTTGTTTTAGCATACCAAACACCTCAAAGCCTATTTCTAAGCTATGTAGAGGATATTTAGGGTATGTTTAACTTATGAACATGTTCCGGAATGTTCGTTACAGTTCAAATTGGCATACTTTCGCAGTTTGTCAAGTTTAGTCCCTGTAAGCGAATTAACTTGTTTTTGCTATACCCAAGCCTTCAAAACTTATTTCTAAGTTATGTAAAGGTTATTTAAGGTACGTTGAGTATATGTTGATGTTCCGGAGTATTTTTCGCATTAAACTGAGTACGTTTACGCACCAGTTTGCGTATAATGCTCTAGAAAGCAATGTAGAGTTTGAAATTGAACAATAATTGATATGTGCAAAACATACACATATTTATACAAGATTCCAAGTATGAAATACAATATTTCATCGGCTTGGTATTTGTTTGATGGTCGCGGTGACACAGGTGTCACAAGTAATCTTCCCAAGGGTTCCGAATACAAGTCCTGAACCAGCAATTAAGTTGTCAACCATCACAGTCTAACAAGAAGGTCGGCATTATTGTCTATGTAATGCCTCAACAGAGCTTGTCTGATTACCCAGATGATAACTGTCGCAGTAGTACTCAACCATGGTAAGTGTCCTTCAAATTTGCACCAAAGCCAATCACACACATGCTCACAGCATGCCTTCAAGTGACAGGAGAGTTCGTTTACTCTGACCGTTTTTCCAACGGCAGTAAGCAATGCTCTAGTCCTGACGTGAGCCAAGGGTGTTGCGTATTGTCTGACATAGATCATGCATAGATCAAATTCAGAGATAACATGAGTTGGCACCTCGTGCCTAAACGCCGCCTCTCTCAGAGGAACATTCACAGCTGTGAAGACTTGTCAGTTATCTTGATTGCAAGAATGTGTACTGGTAACTTGAGTCCATCAATGATCACCAGGTGATAATGTTTCCGTTTCGAGTTGTAAGTAGACTAGTGACCAAATCCATGGCAGTCTGTTCTCTTTTCCATACATGTGTTTCTGGTTGCTAGTACTCCACCTTGACCTTCCCACAAGTCGAACATCATTCACAAACATAGCTAGGGGGCCTCCATGCCCGATCACCAATGCAAGATTTATAGATCCTAATATCTCTCATCAAACCTAGACGACTAGGATATCGAGGCAGGTGGGTTTTTCTCACCACGAGTTCCCTACCGTTGCCGTATAATGAGATCCACATTTGCTCCATGAAGTAGCGAATATCATTCATCCTGCCAAAAATTACTTCTCCATTCCTCCTACAATCGCATGGACCCAACTTGAAAATTCTCCTACTTCAGTGCCTCGGTTTAAGCAGGGCAAATCTGACCAGGTAGGTTAAAGTCGATGGTGTACCGCGAGGCTCGTACACGACTAGGTTTCACAATTGAAATCATTCAAAGGTTCCATCCAACGATATCATTACATGCTTTAGCTCTTTTGAAACAACGGTACACAGGAGGCCCTTGTGATCGGTCTAAGTAGTGCATTTGGTACCGCCCAAGTAATGCCTCCAGCTCAAATTCGAGATCGCGGCTTCCACCCTAGGTTGTTAGTCGTGCAATTCATCTTGTTAATCCACCACATAAGCCATCACTTGCTCGTGTTGCATCGGTGTGTAACTGGGACTCTGATTCGGACCATCATGGTACGTTGTAGAGTTGAGTTCTAAAACTGAAAAGTCGATCCCCTGTTTTATTTCCGACGAATTTACAGTTCTCTGTTGTGCTAAAGAAGTTAACGTTGCGCAAGCTTCGAAAATCCCACGATGAATCTGCGGTGGTATCTAGCGAAACCAAGGAATTGTTGTATCCCCGAAGGAATCTGTGATGCCGATCAGTTTTTAACAAAATGAATCTTAGCGAGATCAACATGTATTCCCACTTCGTTGGTTACATGACCAAAAATGCACCTCTCGAATCCAGTGGTCACGTTTAACAAAACTTCGCGCGGAGTGGCTCCTCCCTCAGGAGCCCTAAAATAAGATACAAGTACCGCCCATGATGTCCCTCTCTCCTGGGAATGATTCAAAACGTCACCAAATAAACACGGTTGATTCACGTGATCCATAAAGCTGCTGGTTTGTCGATTAGCCCAGAGGTCATGGAATACAAGGTTGCAATGGCAACATCGCGTTCGATATGTCGTCCTAGGAACATCCTCCTCCTGGACTTCCATCTGATGATTGCCCGATCTCGCGTTGGTTTTCCGGATAGACGATTGACCCTTGCAGCCGGTCAAGAGAGTCACCAGTGGTGTAATGGGTGATGGTTTCCGATTGACACCTTGCGGAGTTCTCAATAATCATTAGACTTGTCTAACGAAAAGCTTATCCTCACGGATATATTCGGGGCTCCCCAAAGTGGAAAACTAGGACCAACAAAACTCCTGTCCAATAGTTCATGTAGTTGATTAGATAGTGCTTGCAACCCTCCTGGTGCAAGACGGTATGAAGTACGAGTAATCAGGGCAGCCCCTGGCGTGAGATTAAACTGAAATTCTGCCTAACAGTTGTGGAAGTAAGCCCGAAAGTTCCTCGGGTAGTAAACCGAGAGAAATTACGAACAATTGGTGGGTCCTCGATCCTCTTTTCCCTTAGCTCTCACATCAGTAACGGTTGCTAACACAACGGAGTAATCCCTCCATAGACACTTCTGGCCTTCATAGCTGAAATGGCGCTAACTTTTGCACCATTCTGATGCTTTAGAACAAATAACGTTCTCCACACAAGGTCTTCCCCTCACAGGGTATATCTGCGTGATATCTGGATAACCAATCCACACTAACTGCTGCATCGTATCTACCAAGGATAGCAGGAGGAAGGTCGATGTTGTACACTCGTCCCACAAGGTCGAGTTTGCATCCCAACAAGCATATGAGGTTCCAATTGACTTGCCATCAGCCAACTCCACAACAGATTCGATTCCAAGAAGCATTAGGGTTAAGCAGGACATAGACAAAGCGTTTAGCTACTCATGCTAGTTACCATGTTGCAAAAATCCTGGCGTCGCCCACGCCAATCCTAAATGCCCTTCCATGAGTATCATTTCCAGTGTTGTTGTTATCGTTACGAGAATTTCCAGTACTGCCGTCGTCCCCTGGTTGTTGTCGTCTTGGTTTAACAACGGCCCATCCATGCCGTAGGCACCTTCATTCCCATATTGAAGGCTACGATTACGAGTACTTTGATGTCGCCGTGACTGTTGCTTCTAATGTCGTTACTCGAAACGGAATCATGCGACCTTTCACCATTAGGGTCCATTCTTTCACATTCCGTGCCACGTACTAAGGCACTACTCACTGCGTGGGAAGTTACACATCCCACCCTATAGTCCATTGTCATCTTTTATGTCCCGATTGATTCGTAGGAGTTGATTCCCATAAGAAGCTGGCTAGGTTTAAGGATCCATTTGAAGTCAATTCGCTGGCGTTCGTTGTCGGTAATCAGGGTCGTTCAATTATTGAGGTCGGTAAAATACTACGCTCACCCTTTTGTCCATCGATCTAGCAAGTCGATTGAGTAATACGCGGTATGTTGCGAGAGTGTTGCAGAAGTGATCACACTTCGGAGTCTAAGATGTCAATACATAGAGTTCCAGCAAACGAAGAGAAGCGAGAAAGGTATAGACCATATTAAGGACGTTCGTGCAAGCACCTAACATTCTACATGTTTCGCTAGACATTCAGATGTGTGTTCAGGTAATACTCGATAGCATCGAGATTCGTAAGGATTCAGAGAGGAGTGAAAAGAACACGTTCAAGTAGAAGACAATCACTGCTACGACTCCTATAGACTGTTGCGTTTCACATCAATCAAATAACAGAACGGAACCCCTTTTCCAATTGTTAAGCCTTACTCGGACTCACATGCACCCCACATTACTATTATGTGTGCACCCACAATAATATTGTGATTTGCATGCTCATCCCAGTTCCTCCTAACTCATGTCAAATGGTTCCTCAAACTCGGGTGTCAAACAAAGAATATCACAAAACAAGGGTCACGAATCTCTAGGGTAACACCACACTATCAATCACTTAACACATGCAAGTAGTACGTGAATTCATATTGTCGTGCTAAACGTGCAATCACATGCAATATCATATATAAGTGTTCACCAGTTATACTGTGCAATGAGTAAACGAGAGACGAACCTTGCAATCTGGAGCTGAGTGTCATGGTCGTATTCTTGTTTTCATGACTGTTCGGTTATAGTCTGGTTTTATAAAAACGTTTTAAAACCAAGTTCACTATAACCAGTGGCTCTGATACCAAACTGTCACACCCCCAAAATACCACATGCGGAGGCACCGCGGGACGTGTGATGTACCAGGATCCTAGCCACCAATCACATTGAACTACACATAATATTAAAATAAAACAATCCATTTATTTCAAAATATAAATTCAAGTCATAAGTCTAAACCAAAGTAAATATTCAGCGGAAGCATAATATAATCAGTAGTTCAATTGTTTCAAAACATGTGTTCGTAATCAATGAAGCGAGTATCCAAGAGTCTTGACCAATGACCACTCCAGCACTCCCAGATAGCAAGTCCACATCAAGAATCTAACGACCTACAAGCATGCAGACAAGTGTGTCAGACGACGCTGGTGAGTTCAAAGTTTTGTTAACGCGTTTCGTTACCAGATATGTGTATAAAACAGTTCAACAGTTCAATAATTTGATTTGATGTTGTTATTAACTCGATTACCGTATGTGGTGACTAGATGTGAATGCCCAACCCCAATGCCTCCATTTAGGCATTGGTCATGATGTCAAGGTATCAAACAACCTTGAATAGATGTAAGGGGTCTTATATGTACACGATGTGAATGCCCAACCCCAATGCCTCTAACTAGGCATTGGTCATGAGGTCCAGGTAATTAGTTCACGCCCGTCCTTTCGGCCCGGTGTGAGGGTGCCAAACCTAATAGCGCTATCAACTAAATACCTCGTTGCTTCTTCAGCAACACGGTAGATGTATGGGGTCTTACATGATTTATACTGTGTTCAATAACCAACATCCCAAATAAACAGTTTACCCAGTATTCCCTTTAGAAACGTTTACCAGATGTCCCAAACCACCGGGACGCATGCTTAGAAAAGTGCAGTGAACTCACCTTAGAGTGCTCGGTAGAATTAATTACTCGTTTAAACAAAAGTGGTCAACCAAGCCCTATCGGGGAAAGATAATCAGTTTCTTATTCACTTTAAGCAAGTTGTACCACATATGTCAAAAGTAACATACACGTATCTCCATATAAATTGTAGTAGTTAAATCACGAAATTCAATTAGTAACCTACATCCTAGCATTACACAGTTAGTGTTTGCATTCTCCAATATTAGTTTGTTTGTATGACAACATTTCATAATTCCAAATCATAACAGTGTGCGATGTACTTGAGTCGTCTACGGCCCAACGCTAGGACATAGCCCCAGGTAAAGCCTTAATGTTTGGTAAAGTGTGCAACCCGGTAACGTGCAAAGCCCAATCCGGTTACCGGTGCCCAGATGTCTTTGGGCGACTTGCCATGTGTTTGGCCCAGTTAAACGTATGCGGCCCAATGAAGTTATAAGTTATCTATTTCAATAAATCGGCCCACTACAATCTATGTTTACCAGCCAATTAATTCCCACTAACCAACCCAAAACAAATGTATATCTATGCATGTGCAAACTTAAAGATTGTCGGCCATTTGTGTTTATCATTGAGCATGTGATATTCTATCTACCCACAAAGTCAATTGCTAATTAATTCTGCCAGTCCATTATTTACTCAGCCTTTTTAATAGCTTTGGTCAAATAAAAGTTACATGATGTCAGCCAAATAAAGTATACTTTCAAGATTGTGCACAAAATCAGATTATGTAGTCTAGTACATGCATTCCTACCCTACTTCCTACATTCACAGTTTCCAATTCCAACAAAACCAAAACATCAACTCATCCCTTAATTAACTTGACATTAATGTCTTTGACTATTTTCACATTATTATCAAGATATGCATAATGTCGATTACATCGAGACTACACACAAACCCATGGCCGCCGTTCCCTATATGTGTGCACATGAATTCATGCAATTTAGTTCACAGATCACGTGGCCACTATATACCTATATATGCACAATGAAATCAACCTTAAATCATGCAATTACACCTCAACATATTACAAACACATCATATGACATGCATGCATATACGAACAGAATTAACGCTCATGAATTAAAGATTCACCCAACATAAATTTACTAACCACTTAGCGCCTAGATGAACAGGGGGGGTCTGCTGCTGAAATCGACGATCAGAGGAGAGGGGGTGGGGTAGGGTTTGTTGTTGTTTTGAGACTAATTATGATTGTTACGTATCCAAAGTATATTAATAACAATAGGCTAAAGTCGGTTCCTTACTTTGCCAGCTGATAATGGACTCAAGCCCAAATGATGCATGCTTAATAATTAGCCTAGATGTATAATCAGAAAAGGGATTGGGGCGGTCATTCATTATCCGCTAATGGGCTTAAGCCCATTTACTTGGCTGCCACCGATTATTCATATATTTAAGTTTAGTTTACTTTAATCACTTCCCATGTATTCATATATTTAAGAGGGTTGGAACGGTTTATGCGGGCTCGGTTACACTCCAATTATTATGGGCCGAAGGGTAGTATAAGGTGAATAAAGTGTGTGCTAATTCTCATATGCAACACATACGGCCCAATGCATAGCCCAATTACATACTCAACATTTTCCCATCCATTTTATGTTTAGAAAGTTTACTCCAGTTACGAGCGCTTAACGATTAATATCATTGCGAGGGACGTACATGAGAATATTTAAGAAATAGAATCGTTAGACTAAAAGATACTAACCTTTCAAGTCCGGGTTGTCACACTATTGGTCAACATCTGTTTGACTTTTGGTCAACATCTGTTAACATATAAACAATGTTAACATAAATTACGAATAATTAGCTAATAGACGGCACACATTTAGCATCTTAAATCATCAAGACCCTTAATAATTTGACCATATGATTTAATCGTGTGTTTTATCTTAGATGGGACAACTCGAAAAGAAAATTCACTAAAAGGATAATATATTAAACGGGTCAAAAACGCTCAAAGTGTATTTTACTGCATAAATATTGTTACATACAAACACTGTTAACATAAACACTGATGCAATATCTGCTGTTGTTGCTAAACTACTATTATTGTTGGGCAGTGGTTCACCTTTGGTTGTTCAGACCTTTGGCTATTTCTTGTAGCTTTGCTGAGTCAGGATTTTCTACCAACATCTGCTTGATGGCCAATTTAAAATATTCGGATTCTTGTTGCACCTATTCTTCTTCATCCATCTGTTTTTTGCCTCTTTGTTTGATAGACAACAACAGCAGATGGAACAGTGGGTTTAGCAGATCTTTTAGTTGGTATGGTCTGTTTGATTAAAACCTCTGATGCTGGATAATCTGGCTTTTTAGGAACAGAGGGATCTTTCTTTCTTCTTTCTTCCAATTTTTTGTATGTCTCTATCACTTTAATCTCTTTCCACCTTGTGATTTGATTCCTTGAGCCATAATTTGCAGTTATAAGCTCTTCCTTCATTCTCTTCAATTTCAAAGCACTTTCAGGTACATTCTTTTTATACTAGGACCAGACTGGTGGGGTTGGTTTTATTGTTGAGTCTTCAAGCATCTTTTATATTCTTGCAATTTCTTGCTTGAGCTCACTTATGGTCCACTCTTTGAATTGATACCTTTCTGCCTTGTATTTCTTGTTTTGTATGATGAGCTCAATGTAATGATTCCTTAGGCTTTCATCATCTCTTTCTGATAACTGCTGACAAAGATCTTTTGAAACCTGCTCTAATGTTCTAACTTGGTTGAGCAGATAATGCAGATTTCTCTGTATTTCTTTATCAGATTTTCCTTTTGTGTCTCTTTTTGAGATATCCTCTGCTAGTTTGGCTTTCAATTGAAGGTATTCATCAATGTTCTTTGGCAAAGGATACCCTTGAAGAGATGGAAGATTCCTCTTTTCAGGATCATCTTCAGAATAGAAGGATTTGATCTCCTCCCCAACTGCTGGAAGATCCAGAGGAAATTTCACACTCAAAGGAACCAAGGCGGTAGTTTGGTCAGGGGTTAGAATTGAAGCAGTTGAAGTAGGTTTTTGCACAGTTGATAGGATCAGAGGTTGTGAAGATATTGGAAGTGGAGAAGATACAGTGTCATCTTCAAGTATGACATTTGTTATCCTCCTTCTTTTGATTTTTGGTGTGGTTGGAGGTGTTGAACTTGGAGTTGGATTTGTGGATTGAGTGGTGGTTGGTAAAGTGACAACAGCATTTGTTGTGACAACAACTGTTGAAACCACGGATGTATCAAAACCTGTTGATATAACAGGTGTCTCAACATCTGTTGGCTTTGTGGTTTGAGGTGAGGAACTTTTGGGGATTTCAGAAGGTGATGTATCAACCACTGATGTATCAACCACTGATGTATGAACAGCTGTTGATATAACAGGTGTGGAAGTGGGTTCGCTGACCTTTCTGGTAGTTCTTATTCTTTTTGAAGTACCCTGCTCTTCCTTTGCCATCAGAACTTCCTTTTCTTTTTCAAATCTTTTAGAACCCTTTCGTTCCATTTTCTCTTTTCTATCTGCTTTTTGTTCAGCAAAGGCATTGAAAGTCACATCAACCTTCTTTGATCCATCAGGCCTTGGAATTTCTACAACAGGTTTAGCCATTGGATCGGGTGGTAGATACAAACCTTCTTTTCCTTTCTTTCCTTTCTCCCCCTTTTTGGCATCATCATGGTTTTCAATATAGACAATTGTAAGAGGAGAAGTACTAGTGGTTTGAAGTAAATGAGCATTGATGGCTTTAATATCAGCTTGAGTATCCTTATACCTTGCTTCCATCACATTTCTAAACATCTGTAGATGAATTTCATGCTGTTGATTAGCATATTGTCTTTGTTTATGAAGCATAGGTTGAAACAGTTTCCATAGCTCACTTGTTGTGGTAGTAGATGATGAAGCAGTGGATTGAGACTTTAAGGATTGTAACAACTGTTGTCGCATATTTTTGATATCTGCCAAAGATGTTTTAAGATTGGTAACTCTCTCCGTCAAATCCTGATATTTTAAACCATCACCCAATTTAATGGGATCATCTGATTTCCCACCAGCAGTGGTTGTATCAGCAGTTGGACCAGGAGAAGTCTCCAATGGTTCATCCACTGATGCCCCTTTTTCTTGGTACTGGGGACTTCTTTCTTCAGCAGTAGTTACCTTAGTAAGCACACCAGTGCTTAGCTTGAACACACTAGTGGATACCTTGGTTCCCAAGGAAGAAATTGCCTTCAAGGGAGCATGACTTATGAAACTACTGTCCAGGTGTAAATCAGTGGATTCAACACCTGTAGTACCTTCTCCGCTTGAACTACCACCAAGAGATACATGTAACTCTAGGGGTGTAACCTCCTCAACTGTTGATGGGTTAGCAAAGGTAGAGGCATCAGACTCAGTCACTTGTAGGAGTATATTCTCAGTGATGGGTTGTTGAGAAGAACTGATTAGTGCCTGATCCATATCTAATGCTTTCAACAGAGGTAACATGCTGGGTGGTAATGTGGTTGTAGGGATAGGAGTTGAAAGAGAATTTGCCCCGGGAGCAGGGCTATTCAACATACTCTCAACTGAGGGTAATGTATCATAGAACGATGTCCCTGTGCTTACAACATGTTCCTTTTGTGAGGAAGCAGGAGGAGTTGAGGCCTGTGGTGGAGATCTTTCCATCTGTTGTGAGGAAGTAGCAATAGTGGGTGTTGGTGACTTTTGTGTTGTCACAGGAGTTACTTCTGGGATCTCATCTTCCAGAAGGTCCTTTTTGGAGGGTTTGGGGGGCTTTTTGGATTTTTTTTCTTCATGGTCTTTTTGGTGATCTTTGGTCGGGGTTGCACAGCAGTGGTTGTGCTGTTGTGATCACCAAGAGCAGTGGGCTCAACAGCAGAAACCTGAGGAGTAGATGTGGACGCATCTAAAGTTTGCTCAGGCTCCTGTGTCTGTGTTTAAAGCTTTTGACTCTGACAACCTTCTAAAAGTTTCAGCAGACAAACTATTTAATTCACAAGGAGCACCTTGGACAAGCACTTGTGCACTGTCGTTTGGTACTTTCTGCTGTAAATAGTAGCTTAAAAACCTTGGAAACAACAGGAATGGTTTTTTCTTATCTTTTATATTATTGACATTTTTAACCAAATTATTGAAAATCTCTTGGGATTAATTGAAATCTTGTTTAGCCATAATAACATATCCCAAATATTGAATTTTCAATGGAATTTCATTGAAAGTTGTCGTATTGTTTCAAACACACACAAGTAAAGTATGAAATAAACATTTCATGGGAGGTGGGTATGCTCCTTTTTGCATAGTAGCTTTGGTGCATTGCTCTTCATACCCCCTTTCAATTAAATCTCGTTAATACTCTTCTTTAGGGAAAGAGTTTTTACCTGTATGATCGTTCATCTCAAAAACCTCAGATATGGTTTGTGGAGTAATAGCAACCTGAATCCCACCTAGTGTTGATGTAATAGTCCAAGACTTTTTGTCTTGAACTTCTAATTTGGCATTTTTCCAAAAATCTCGTAGGGTTTCTTGGTAAATAGGTGTGTTGTAGGTCAACAAAGTTTTGTACTTTGAGGATGAAAGAGCATCGACAATTGAGTGAAAATCTGTGTTTTTACTTGTTTTCTCAAGTGTACACATATAATTATGAGGGTTTTTGAGAGCAAGAGCCATGGTGATTCGAAGGAATTTGTGAGAGGAAGAAGAAGATGAAGCGTTTGAAGGAATTTGATGGAAACCGCTTTTGAAAGAATTTTGGAATTCGAAATAGCAGTTAAAACCCTGTTTGGGGTTTTGATCAGGGTTTTATAAAAGTGAAAAGTGAATGCTGACGTGGCACCGGTTACAAAGATCAGACGGCTAAGAACTGTCCACGTGACAACCTCTGATGAAAATGGATGACAATTGTTTAGGGAAACCACTGATGGTCAATATCAGTGGATGTCAACAATAAAAATGTGAGCAGTGGATATTTTTTAACTATCAATGGATAGCCAACAGTGATTGAAACACTCATGTTTGGACTTAAACAGATGTTTGACCTTAAACAGATGTTTGGCCATAAACAGATGTTTGGCCATAAACAGATGTTTGGCCTTAAACAAATGTTTGACCTTAAACAGATGTTTGCCCATAAACAGATGTTTAGCATTAAACCAAACATCTGTTTAAGGTCAACATCTGTTTGTCTATTGGTGAACATCAGTTTAACTTTTGATCAACATCTGTTTGAGTTTTGGTCAACATCTCATTTAGTATTCAACAGAAATTTGAATAACACAATTAGTGGTTTAAACATCTGTTTGACTATTGGTCAACATCTGTTTGACTTTTGGTCAACATCTGTTAACATATAAACAATGTTAACATAAATTACGAATAATTAGCTAATAGACGGCACACATTTAGCATCTTAAATCATCAAGACCCTTAATAATTTGACCATATGATTTAATCATGTGTTTTATCTTAGATGGGACAACTCGAAAAGAAAATTCACTAAAAGGATAATATATTAAACGGGTCAAAAACGCTCAAAGTGTATTTTACTGCATAAATATTGTTACATTCAAACACTGTTAACATAAACACTGATGCAATATCTGCTGTTGTTGCTGAACTACTATTATTGTTGGGCAGTGGTTCACCTTTGGTTGTTCAGACCTTTGGCTATTTCTGTAGCTTTGCTGAGTCAGGATTTTCTACCAACATCTGCTTGATGGCCAATTTAAAATATTCGGATTCTTGTTGCGCCTATTCTTCTTCATCCATCTGTTTTTTGCCTCTTTGTTTGATAGACAACAACAGCAGATGGAACAGTGGGTTTAGCAGATCTTTTAGTTGGTACGGTCTGTTTGATTAAAACCTCTGATGCTGGATAATCTGGCTTTTTAGGAACAGAGGGATCTTTCTTTCTTCTTTCTTCCAATTTTTTGTATGTCTCTATCACTTTAATCTCTTTCCACCTTGTGATTTGATTCCTTGAGCCATAATTTGCGGTTATAAGCTCTTCCTTCATTCTCTTCAATTTCAAAGCACTTTCAGATACATTCTTTTTATACTAGGACCAGACTGGTGGGGTTGGTTTTATTGTTGAGTCTTCATGCATCTTTTATATTCTTGCAATTTCTTGCTTGAGCTCACTTATGGTCCACTCTTTGAATTGATACCTTTCTGCCTTGTATTTCTTCTTTTGTATGATGAGCTCAATGTAATGATTCCTTAGGCTTTCATCATCTCTTTCTGATAACTGCTGACAAAGATCTTTTGAAACCTGCTCTAATGTTCTAACTTGGTTGAGCAGATAATGCAGATTTCTCTGTATTTCTTTATCAGATTTTCCTTTTGTGTCTCTTTTTGAGATATCCTCTGCTTGTTTGGCTTTCAATTGAAGGTATTTATCAATGTTCTTTGGCAAAGGATACCCTTGAAGAGATGGAAGATTCCTCTTTTCAGGATCATCTTCAGAATAGAAGGATTTGATCTCCTCCCTAACTGCTGGAAGATCCAGAGGAAATTTCACACTCAAAGGAACCAAGGCAGTAGTTTGGTCAGGGGTTAGAATTGAAGCAGTTGAAGTAGGTTTTTGCACAGTTGATAGGATCAGAGGTTGTGAAGATATTGGAAGTGGAGAAGATACAGTGTCATCTTCAAGTATGACATTTGTTATCCTCCTTCTTTTGATTTTTGGTGTGGTTGGAGGTGTTGAACTTGGAGTTGGATTTGTGGATTGAGTGGTGGTTGGTAAAGTGACAACAGCATTTGTTGTGACAACAACTGTTGAAACCACGGATGTATCAAAACCTGTTGATATAACAGGTGTCTCAACATCTGTTGGCTTTGTGGTTTGGGGTGGGGAACTTTTGGGGATTTCAGAAGGTGATGTATCAACCACTGATGTATCAACCACTGATGTATCAACAGCTGTTGATATAACAGGTGTGGAAGTGGGTTCGCTGACCTTTCTGGTAGTTCTTATTCTTTTTGAAGTACCCTGCTCTTCCTTTGCCATCAGAACTTCCTTTTCTTTTTCAAATCTTTTAGAACCCTTTCGTTCCATTTTCTCTTTTCTATCTACTTTTTGTTCAGCAAAGGCATTGAGAGTCACATCAACCTTCTTTGATCCATCAGGCCTTGGAATTTCTACAACAGGTTTAGCCATTGGATCGGGTGGTAGATACAAACCTTCTTTTCCTTTCTTTCCTTTCTCCCCCTTTTTGGCATCATCAGGGTTTTCAATATAGACAATTGTAAGAGGAGAAGTACTAGTGGTTTGAAGTAAATGAGCATTGATGGCTTTAATATCAGCTTGAGTATCCTTATACCTTGCTTCCATCACATTTCTAAACATCTGTAGATGAATTTCATGCTGTTGATTAGCATATTGTCTTTGTTTATGAAGCATAGGTTGAAACAGTTTCCATAGCTCACTTGTTGTGGTAGTAGATGATGAAGCAGTGGATTGAGACTTTAAGGATTGTAACAACTGTTGTAGCATATTTTTGATATCTGCCAAAGATGTTTTAAGATTGGTAACTCTCTCCGTCAAATCCTGATATTTTAAACCATCACCCAATTTAATGGGATCATCTGATTTCCCACCAGAAGTGGTTGTATCAGCAGTTGGACCAGGAGAAGTCTCCAATGGTTCATCCACTGATGCCCCTTTTTCTTGGTACTGGGGACTTCTTTCTTCAGCAGTAGTTACCTTAGTAAGCACACCAGTGCTTAGCTTGAACACACTAGTGGATACCTTGGTTCCCAAGGAAGAAATTGCCTTCAAGGGAGCATGACTTATGAAACTACTGTCCAGGTGTAAATCAGTGGATTCAACACCTGTAGTACCTGCTCCGCTTGAACTACCACCAAGAGATACATGTAACTCTAGGGGTGTAACCTCCTCAACTGTTGATGGGTTAGCAAAGGTAGAGGCATCAGACTCAGTCACTTGTAGGAGTATATTCTCAGTGATGGGTTGTTGAGAAGAACTGATTAGCGTCTGATCCATATCTAATGCTTTCAACAGAGGTAACATGCTGGGTGGTAATGTGGTTGTAGGGATAGGAATTGAAAGAGAATTTGCCCCGGGAGCAGGGCTATTCAACATACTCTCAACTGAGGGTAATGTATCATAGAACGATGTCCCTGTGCTTACAACCTGTTCCTTTTGTGAGGAAGCAGGAGGAGTTGAGGCCTGTGGTGGAGATCTTTCCACTGTTGTGAGGAAGTAGCAACAGTGGGTGTTGGTGACTTTTATGTTGTCACAGGAGTTACTTCTGGGATCTCATCTTCCAGAAGGTCCTTTTTGGAGGGTTTGGGGGGCTTTTTGGATTTTTTCTTCATGGTCTTTTTGGTGATTTTTGGTCGGGGTTGCACAGTAGTGGTTGTGTTGTTGTGATCACCAAGAGCAGTGGGCTCAACAGCAGAAACCTGAGGAGCAGATGTGGACGCATCTAAAGTTTGCTCAGGCTCCTCTGTTTGTGTTTTTAAAGCTTTTGACTCTGACAACCTTTTAAAAGTTTCAGCAGACAAACTATTTAATTCACAAGGAGCACCTTGGACAAGCACTTGTGCACTGTCGTTTGGTACTTTCTGCTGTAAATAGTAGCTTAAAAACCTTGGAAACAACAGGAATGGTTTTTTCTTATCTTTTATATTATTGACATTTTTAACCAAATTATTGAAAATCTCTTGGGATTAATTGAAATCTTGTTTAGCCATAATAGCATATCCCAAGTATTGAATTTTCAATGGAATTTCATTGAAAGTTGTCGTATTGTATAAAACACACACGAGTGAAGTATGAAATAAACATTTCATGGGAGGTGGGAATGCTCCTTTTTGCATAGTAGCTTTGGTGCATTGCTCTTCATACCCCCTTTCAATTAAATCTCGTTAATACTCTTCTTTAGGGAAAGAGTTTTTACCTGTATGATCGTTCATCTCAAAAACCTCAGATATGGTTTGTGGAGTAATAGCAACCTGAATCCCACCTAGTGTTGATGTAATAGTCCAAGGCTTTTTGTCTTGAACTTCTAATTTTGCATTTTTCCAAAAATCTCGTAGGGTTTCTTGGTAAATAGGTGTGTTGTAGGTCAACAAAGTTTTGTACTTTGAGGATGAAAGAGCATCGACGATTGAGTGAAAATCTGTGTTTTTACTTGTTTTCTCAAGTGTACACAGATAATTATGAGGGTTTTTGAGAGCAAGAGCCATGGTGATTCGAAGGAATTTGTGAGAGGAAGAAGAAGATGAAGCGTTTGAAGGAATTTGATGGAAACCGCTTTTGAAAGAATTTTGGAATTCGAAATAGCAGTTAAAACCCTGTTTGGGGTTTTGATCAGGGTTTTATAAAAGTGAAAAGTGAATGCTGACGTGGCAGCGGTTACAAAGATCAGACGGCCAAGAACTGTCCACGTGACAACCTCTGATGAAAATGGATGATAATTGTTTAGGGAAACCACTGATGGTCAATATCAGTGGATGTCAACAATAAAAATGTGAGCAGTGGATATTTTTTAACTATCAATGGATAGCCAACAGTGATTGAAACACTGATGTTTGGACTTAAACAGATGTTTGACCTTAAACAGATGTTTGGCCATAAACAGATGTTTGGCCATAAACAGATGTTTGGCCTTAAACAAATGTTTGACTTTAAACAGATGTTTGCCCATAAACAGATGTTTGGCATTAAACCAACCATCTGTTTAAGGTCAACATATGTTTGTCTATTGGTGAACATCAGTTTGACTTTTGATCAACATCTGTTTGAGTTTTGGTCAACATCTCATTTAGTATTCAACAGAAATTTGAATAACACAATCAGTGGTTTGAACATCTGTTTGACTTTTGGTCAACAGTTGGATGGAAACCCATGTTAGATTGAACAGTGTGAATGAATAAACACTGAAGTATTATAAAATTGTGAATGAATATCGTGAATAGTTAGATGTGCTACAACAGTTGAGAAGAGACCTTTGCATTTTAGGTTTGTTTCTTATTTAGATTAACTATTGATGATGTTGAGAGTTTTTATTAACACTGACATTTTAGAATATTTTAAGAAGCATGTTGAGATTATTAAGATAAACTATTACATAGAAAACTAGAAATTTAATGAAATATTTATAAACTATTACATGCTAGAGTTAACACTTGCTAGGATTTCGTAGACTCTAGCCTTTCCCATGTGATTTCATGCTCTCTTTTGTTTTTCAGGTCAGATAGCATGTTGCAGATTTTCTGATCCTGTTTTAGAAGTTGTGTCAGAAACTCTTCTACATTCTTCTGGAATTGTGATGGAGGAGAGTGGAGGACTTCATCAAGCAATGCTATGTTGTTCCAGGTTTTGTTGTAATTAGTGTCATTGATTATGTCGACTTTCCTGTTTAGTTCTTCATCTGTTCTTTTTTCGTTGAGTGACCACATCGAGAATTGGGTTTTAACATCGTTGGTGCCTGACCAGTGGTAGAAGCTTAAGTTTTCCATGTAGATTTTTGTTAGATTTTCTGATGTGGAACAATTATTCATAGAGAGTGATTTGTAGGACAATTAGTTGATGTTTTAAATCAAAAGTAATCATCGGTCTTTTATAGAGTTTAAAAAAGCTTCTACATGGTAAATGAAGAGGTTAATTGTAATTATGATAATCTGCTTTTGTTCTTTGAACTTCGAAAATTTGTCCCTAGGGTTTCTTGGTATTTAATTTTACAGTTTTCCCATAAAAGTTGGGGTTTGAAACGGTTTTTTGCATTTAAAGACTATTGTTTTGAAATATACATTAATATATTTATATTAAATCTACACGTTTTGATTGATTAAGTATATAAACTCATAGCCACTTCACCTGTTTTTCATCACGTTTTCCTACGAAGATATCATACTTTCAGGAAAGTCAAGTAATATAGTTTATTGAAATGGCGTCATTCACTTCTGTAAAATCAGATGATTTAAAGCAGCGTTTTGTCAGGCAAATCGAGGAACATGTGTATGTAGATAGGGCTACTCTTCGAGAACTTAAGAGATGTTTTGATGGATTGCAAGTTGGCATGTTCACGAGACAACAGGTTTCCATAGATCTTATGCGAATGCCTTCAACTTCCGTTCGTGAGCTTTGTGTTGTCAGTAATATAGAGTGTGGTGATAGAGACGTGGAGTTCATAGCAATGCTAAAGGACATACATCGAGAGGTTCAGCAATCGATGGAGTTGAAGCTAAATTTCTTAATTCTTGTTGTTATTGTTAGATTTGAAAGTTTAGTTGTTCAGTATGTTATGTAATTATTGGACTTTTAATGTCATGAATAAATGAATAAATTTTAATCTTATGAATCTATGTTGCGTTTATAGGAAAAAAAAGAGAGAGAACGTAAATTTTAATTAGCAATTGCATATTTTGAATTTCAAAAGTTATTAATATTATCCGTAATTACTGATTTGATTTGAAAGCAATTGTCATCATGACTTTTCTAATTTTTATTTTAACTTTAATTAAGAGAAAATAATGGTCCATTTGAAATTCCCATTTTGCATATTTTCAATGTCCAAAGCTCAAGAAATTAGCATTAATTACTTATTTGATATGCAACAAATTGTCATCAACAGATTTTTTTTATTTTTTATTTTAACTTTAATTTTTATCACCAAAACAATGTTGGAGGAACTCTTATCACAGTGGATGTCAACAATAAAAATGTGAGCAGTGGTTGTTTTTAAAGTATCAGTGGATAGCCAACAGTGATTGAAACACTGACGTTTGGTCAGTCAATGGTCAACATGAAGAATGAAGAAACAGAGGTTGTCTTTCAGCAGTGGATAACTTTTAACAATCAGATGTTTGAACCAAACCAGTGGCTGTAACAGACTTTTAAGGGTTAATGAAAACTATCATTTTTAACTATTTTGAAGAGTGTTAAAATATGAGAAGACAGTAGATCTAGTTAAACATCTGTTTAGACTTAAACAGATGTTGGGGCTTAAACAGATGTTTGGCCTTCTATATCAGTTGTTTGGACTTAAACAGATGTTTGACCTTAAACAGATGTTTGGCCATAAACAGATGTTTGGCCACAAACTGATGTTTGGCCTTAAACAAATGTTTGACCTTAAACAGATGTTTGCCCATAAACATATGTTTGCAAAAAAAAAAAGACCAGTTTCAAGAATACTATACCCAAACAATCAAAATGAGGAGCTTAATAATCATCCAAGTGTACTTCATTTTTATTTATTAGTATAAAGATCAAACCACTGTTCTAATTATAGTACAGATCAAACCACTAAGGTGATGTGATAAATATTGTTACATATAAACACTGTTGTGATAAATACTGTTACATATAAACACTGATGTGATAAATACTGTTACATATAAACACTGTTAACATAAACAAAGGTAGAATATATGTTGTTGATGTTGAACCATTGTTGTTGTTGGGCAGTGGTTCACCTTTGGTTTTGTCTAGGGTTTGTCTCGAGAGATTGTATATACATTGTCACACCCCAAAAGATACCACCTAGGGAATGTCCCTGCTAGGCGTGTGACGTACCAACAACGAGCCACTAATTACATTGAACCCATACAAGTTTCTAAATAAAATCCTCACTTATTAATGAAAAATACCATCAATAAGTTTAAATGTAAACCAACATGTTCAGCGGAAGCAAATATTAAATCCAAGTTAAACTGTTTCAAAACCAATGTATAATATCAATAATCCAGACACATGAATCCCTCCAGTCGACCCATGACCACTCCAGCCACTCCAGACAGCAAGTTTCCAAATCCAAGATATCTAACGACCTGCGAGCATGCAACAAGTGTATCAAACAAAGCTGGCGAGTTCATAGTTTGTGAAAACGTTAGTTACCAAGTTTTTAATCCAGTTTGTTAACAAATCCGAAAGTAATGTTGATAATACCCCGAATACAAGACGGCTTCTGATTTACATTGCCCTTTCTCCAATGCTCCTATCAAAGCATTGGTCATGACTAGGTCATTAGTTCAACACCCATCCTCCCAGGTATGGGGTGAGGTTGCCAAACCTAAGTAGCGCTACCAACTAATACCATGTTACCTCCCCGGTAACCAAACAACACGGAGGGACTTTAAAGGTGATAGGATGAGTATATTATCCAACATTCCCGTTTTTACCCAAAAGACTTATCCCTCCCCTGGATACCCACTGACTGTCCCAACCACCGGGACGCATGCGCAAGAGAGATGAACTCACCTTTGGTTTGCTCGGTAAGATTTGTTACTTGTTATTCAGTTGAACAAACACGTCCTAAAAGGGTTACCAATAATAGTCAGTTCTACATGCACATGTACCACACCTTTCACATACAAATAATTCACGTATTCATTGTTCACATCAAGCACATTTATTGCTCACATAATGCACACATGTAATTCAAATCACGACAGTTTATTCATTCGTCTAGAGCCACCGAACCATCGCTTAACATGTAATCGCTCAAACATACCCTATACTTACATAATCTACTAGCACACACTTCAAGCCCAGTTATCAATCGTGTATGGCCCAATGGTTTAAACAAGTTCGTTACAAGTGTTGTGTGGCCCAGCACTTAACAGAAGGTGTGCGGCCTATTCAGGTACAGCCCGATTTAACCATAATTATCCACAGAAAGACATTAATCTAATTGTCATGCACGTTATCATATTGTCATACATGTACCAAGGATTCTATTTATCCTAATAGTCACACCTTATCATATAATTAAACATTATCAATAACACATCATAACTCATTCCTGTATCAAATTAATCACATAAAAAATCATCATCCAATGACTAAATCTAATCACTCGGATATTCCTCACAACACAATTCATAATTGTTGATTAAACACTATGTTGACTGTCCGATTAACATTAAACTAAGTAGCACAGTTATTGACATGCACCATAACCCAACCGAGATCATGGTTTACCTAATCCGATTTATTTACCATTCACAAACATCACAACCAAACACCAAGATACAAACATCACAACTAAACACCAAGAACCCCTTATTATTCGATCATGTCATTTGTGATATATCTACTGATGTTCGGCCCCATGCTTCCCACATTTATAAAACATACGAACACTTTGCCAATCAAGATTATACATACACATAAACATCAATTAACAATCAAACAGTTAGCGTAGACATGATTTACTAACCAATAGCCTTGATCGAACAAGATAATGTATCAAGAGGGGAGGGGGGTAAGTCTGCCGTACGTCCTCTTGAAGAAATGGTAGGGTTTTGCTTTGCATACAAGTTATGAAGGTTCATATGTATCACCTCATAATAAAAGGGTTAGGGTGACTAGGCCTTATTTGGCTGAACTGGGCTTACACTCAAGACATTCATTATTACAACAGCTTTTGTCACAACTTGATTATTATACTCGGCCCAATCACATTTATATTACAACAGATCCACTAATATTTTGGTTCAATCAGAGTTATACTATCACAATTAATTGACAGCCCATGTGATTTTATAATTGTTCAAAGTTGTCAGTTGCATGTGTAGCACTTATCAAAGTTGTCGGCCCATATATACAGTAGGAAATTAATTCATGCATTTTCCATTTAATTGTACTTCCGGAATATACAAACACTACAAGGTGGCCCCATTTAAACGTGTGACCTTAATTTCTCGATTGCTAGACGCTTAACAATCATGTATGTACTACGAAGATATATCATATAGTGTCTATCGTCGAACCGCCACTCGATCGGATCACTATCCGATCCACGTGCATTAAAATTCAGTTTGTTTGATAAGTGATAATCATCGAGTGGCCAGTCAATCCATTCAATATTGTTTCTTTAAAGCTAATCCGATTCATGTGCATTAATTTCAGCTTTGTTAAGTGTTAAGTATCGAGTGGCGATTCGATCGAATCACCATCCGATTCTTTTCACACTTTCATATTTCACTTGTTTTGCAAATCGTCGAACGGCAATCCGTACAGATTGCCATCCGATCCTAATCACTCTATTTGTTTGTCTCACAGGTTCAAGTGTCGGATAGCAAATCGTCGGGATCACCATCCGATACTTTGTTGGTGTCAGTCGTCGGATTGTCACATACATAACATACCATTAAGCGAATCAACATGGGGAGCAGTCAATCATGGAACCAACATAATTTTCATCATAAACACTGAAGTATCATAAAACTGTGAATGAATATACCCAATCCGAAATTGTTTGACATTTTCATAAATCTAACAACCATCATCAAAGCTGTAACAAAATCTAAACAATGTGACATAAGAAACACTGATACATAAATACTGATGTTGAATCCGCTGTAGATGCTGAACCACTGATGTTACTGACCAGTGGTTTTCCTTTGGTTGATCAGGCCTTAGGTACATAAGTGCTTGTCTTTAACAGGGCTTTGTCTTCAACAATGGATAGGTCTCATCAGTCTTTAAGTCCATCACTCTTTATAATGAACAGTGGTTAGTTATAATAGTCCTTAGCATGATTAGCTGTTATAACTACTCCATAACCCTTTGAG